>NC_079457.1:8765056-8912556 GCF_903798145.1 Danio aesculapii | reverse complement strand
CTAATATTCTATTAGTATTTGACATCGTTTTTCTTGTCAAGGGTCACATTAAAATAACTCAAAAAGTGTAAACCATTTACCACAGGCAAATGTTATATTTAATGTTTCTCACTGGTCATAGGCCGGTTAAGATTATGACGGTATGATAACCTTGGATAGAAATTTCACGGTATTGTGATTACTGCTCTAAAATATGTTCTGGTCACACTTTATTTTGATGGTCCGTTTGTTGAATTTGAGTTACATTGCATCTACATGCCAACTAATTCTCATTAGATTATAAGTAGACCGTTAGGTTGGGGTTAGGGTTAGTGTAAGTTGACATGTACTTGCTAAGTTTCTTATGGTCAGTTAAATGTCAGTATCAACATATATTAAGCAGACAGTCTACTAATACTCAAATGGACCATCAAAATAAAGTGTTACCTATGTTCTTTTTAAATGTCTGGGTAAAAAACAACAACACCCCCCCCCCCAATGAACACAATATATTTTAGTTTTTAGAAACGTCTAAAGTATTTTGGAACAGTTAACATGTTGGGCTAAATAATTAAAATAAATCATTGACATCTGCTGTTTCTCATTAGTTTCAGTTACACAGATAGATTGATGGATAGATAGATGGATGGATGGAAGACAGATAGATGGATAGATAGATGACAGATAGATAGATAGATAGATAGATAGATAGATAGATAGATAGATAGATAGATAGATAGATAGATAGATAGATAGATAGATGAACAGATGGATAGACAAATGAATGGATAAACAGATGGACAGAAGCATGGATAAGTAGATAGATGGATGGATGGATAGATAGATAGATGGGCAGATAGATAGATGGGCAGATAGATAGATAGATAGACAGACGACTGATGGAGACGGACAAATGGATGGATGGATGGATGGATGGATAGATGGATGGAAGAGAGACAGATGGGTAGATAGATGACGGATGGTCGGACAGATAGATGGATAGATAGATAGATGGATGGATGGATGGAAGATTTTTCTGTATCGTGGGCTGACCAGTAGATTTTGATGTAGAGGGTCCTCTGCTGGCGATACTGTTGCCCTAAAAATCTAAATAAAGTAGCTGTAAAAAATGTAGACATATTGAAAATGTTAGCGATTTTAAAACCTTGACTTTTCCAGACTGTGGCAAACCTTGAAACCGGTTTTCATCCCATGCCTATTTCTGACCTCATAAACTCCATTTAGTGATCAGCATACAGCATACTACCGCTTATTCAAAATAAAAAACAGCATGCTTCACTGTTTTGCACAGACTTACCTAAGTCACTTCTTTTTTCTCTCTTACAGATGAGCAAAGCATCTCCTCACACAGCTCTCCTCCCAGCCTCTCCTATCCTCCAGAGGGTGCTGCGCCATACGCCATCAAGCCGTGTGCGTCCTCCTATGCAGACGTCCACAACGAAGGCTTCTCTGCGTATGAGCAACTGGAGGCCAAGGGCTACCTGGAGCACGCCCGACCCAACAACCAGGCCTTGAGCCCCAGAATCGAAATCACACCTTCGCGCGAGCTCTACAATCATGGTCAAAACCAGCTCATAAACACCAGCCCCAGTCCTGGACTCACTGTGCCAGGTCAAGATCCGTTAGCCTATCGGGAGCCACAATGCTTGAGTCCCGCCAGTAGCAATTCATCCACTTCTTGGCACTCCGAAAACCTCTCGCCCTGGGCATCGCCCTGTGTTTCACCCAGTAACAGCCAGCTTTCTGGCGATCTCTGTCCACGACTGCAGGGCGTCCATACGGGATCTCCTAGAACCAGTCCGGGCACTTCTCCACAGACCACCAGCCTGGCTGAGGAAGCTTGCATTGGCCCCCGCTCTCCTTCCCCCCGACCTGGTTCGCGTTCAACCTCCCCTCTATGCAAACGCACCTACGAGATGTACACAAACCCAAACCTCATCCCCGTGGCCCGTTCTCGCAGCCCGTCGCCCCACGGTGGCCACAAGGAGCATCACGTCAACCATTACGTCTCAAATAATGGCGTGAATGGCTTCAGTGTTGGCCAGGCTGCTTCTGTTCCTACTAAAATCGTAAAGACCAACCAGCAGGGCTACCAGCTTTATTCAGACAACCACACTGAGGGTTACCTACTGTCTTGTGAGCAGGATGTGAAGGGCAAACCTGGCCCCGAGCCTTTCTTCGTCATCCCTCAAATCTGGCCCAAACAGCTGGTTCCTGGCATGTGCAGGTAAATATTTGCTTTTTTTTTCTTGTGTTTTAACCCATAAAAGTATAGTTCACCCAAAAATGATAAATAATAGGGATGTCCCGATCAGGTTTTTTTGCCCTTGACTTCCAAGTCATTTGATTTTGAGTATGTACCGATACCGAAACCTGATCCGATACTTCTATAATACATAACAAAAAGAATAAAGAAGAGCGAAGAAACAGATCCAGGATGTTCCTTATTTTTATTTAATTCACCTTATTTTAACATTCAACAACTCCGTTAACAAACAGAGCACTTCTGTGAGGTAGCTTGAACAATCAAGTAATAAATAACATAAAATCTTCACTTTTGGACTTTAGTGCAACATTAAATATAAACATCTTTTTTTATTTGAAAACAAACAACTCCTCAACTTAAAATACCCAGCAGACAATCCCAAGTTTACATATCTCACAGTTTGCTATGGAAATGTTGTCATCATCAACTTTATAATACCTCCAGACCGCAGACATACTCGCGCTTTCTGCTTCAAGCTGCTTGCATGTTCTACTTTGCCGGCATTTAACCAATAGTGTCTCTGCAACAAAGTGATGTCATGCCGCACGCGTTGCTGTTTCTGTGTGAAGCCAAGAAAGAGGTCAAACTCTGTGCCACCGCATAACTATAGATGTGTTCAAAATGAGATAAAATAAATAAATGAGATAAAATAAATAAAAAATAAAAACAATAAAAAAACAAACAAACAGACGGACAAGTAGGATGATGGCGTTTGCCACTTCAGAAGCATTAATAGATGAATTAGGCCCAATCCCAATTCTACCTTTTAGCCCTTCCCCTTCCCAATTCTCTTTAGTTTGAAGGCGTAGGGCTAAGGGGAAGGGGTAGATAACCCTTCGAACGAAGATTTTTCAGGGCCACACTCGAAACCAAGGAGTAAGAAAATTTCCCAGAATGCACCAGCTACAAAAGCAGCATGGCTGCACCCGGAAGTAAGGAGATGCACAAATTAGTGCTTTTTGTCATTATTACAAATTTTTACAACCAACAAACATATGTTTTAATGAATTCATAACCGCGTTCATGTTTTGCCGTCAGGCTTTAAAAAAAAACCCCGCTAAAATAAAAACCGCTAAATTTCGCTATCTAATCTATAATAATAACTCCTGTACAGCAGTCCCACAACATTCTGACAATTGATGACACTTAAATACCCTGTCAGAAAAGTCTAGTAGCTGGGAATGGGCTTTTTACAGTGTCTGCTGTAATGTTAATGTTGTTTTTGTGTGTTTACATAGATGAATATGGCCAGGGTGTAAATACGCAGTACAGTTGCAATCTTCTTGCCACATTAGATCGTTATGATGACATAATATATGCCTTCAGTGATCTCCTGAAGATAGATACCAAAAATAGCACAACTGGAATCACTACAGCAGTCGTGATCGTCTGATCTCATATGAAGCAAGAGATCGCGATGACATATGATGACGTGTGCAGGTGCTGTAGTGCTGTCCCATTTCTTAGGGGTAAATTTTGAAGCCCTTTCCCTTCACTCTCGCTTTTAAGGGCCAAGGGGAAGGGGTAGGGTTTCAAAAATAGAATTGGGATTGGGCCTTACTATCAAAGAAAACAGCATGTTGATAATATGGGAATATTTTGGTTTTAAATTCACAGACACTGAACAAAAACAGGCCAGTTGTAAGAATTGTTGCCACATCATCTAAAACAGCACCACAGGTGGCTATATGAGGAGTGTCTTGCTCAAAAGTCAACTGAAAGTACTGCCAGTGACACTCAATCTAGTAGCAAGCAACAGCAACGTACAATTTCAGAGTTGTTTCAGCCATGTTAGTTAGCTAAGTGTTCTGTTTTTATAATCATACATTTTTTGTTTGTATAATAAGCTACACTATCTCCCTAATTTAAGTTCAACTTGTTTACAGAAAGGTAAGGTCACTTTATGTGCTTACTGATTGCTCCAGAGAAAAATTAGTGTTTCATTTCTAAATATCTAAACAAAATTTAATAATTTTTAAGTAAGTTAATATCTTTTCAGTTCTTTTTTTAACCAACACTCACTGCATTTTAGCAGCAAGAAGCTACGATACAGATTATTGAGCTGAAGCTTGACTACAAAGTTAAATCGCTCATAAAATCGAAATCGCAATATCTGTCAAAAAAAATCACAATTAGATATTTTTCCCACATCGCACAGCCATAGTCATTATTAAATATTTGGGTTTTAAATGACGCAGGACTATATATACTGTACATGTTTCAAGAGTTCACACTTAGCTGATGATTGATTATAAAGCTTGTTTGGCATGCTGTCCCGGGAGAGAGCCCTGAGCTCATAAGATCCTCGAGCCCGGGGCTCCCTCCCGTTTGCAAGGCGAGAGGGGAGTTTGAGCTCAGGTAGATTTCGAGAACTCCCCTGCTGTAGTAGCCAATGAACAGATAGTGATTGCTCCCAAGAGACAACTACCCACTAGGAGCATGTCTATGGTGCAGATTTGGATTAGTCAATTAACTTAAGTTGCAAGTTTTTAGATCGTGGAAGGAAACCAGGGAACCCGGGGGAAACCCACTTGAGGGAGAACATGTAAACTCTGCACAGAAACGTTGTCTGGCTTGGTAAGGACTAGAACCAGTGACGTTCTTGCTGTGAGGCAACAGTGCTAACCACTGGGCCACCGTGCCACCCATCTAGGAAAGGAGGAGGAGTAGGGGTGGAAGGGGGGGATTCTTCAAATGAAGAAGGCTGTGATGTGGAACTGTGCAATCATAAGCACGTGATCCTCTCGAAATTAGTTTATAAATAAACTTCTCTAAATATGACATGGATGGCTAACTAACTGCTCAGGTATGCATAAAATATAACAATACACTCAAGTTATATATCAATACTGAACTCGCAATACGAAATTCTCAATGTTATATACTAAAATAAAAATACAAATTTTATATTAGCATTGGTGTTATTTCTAAAAAATATATGATAAAAAACAATAATACCATTATAATATGTAGGCCGACTGTTGGTAAAAGCTTAAGTATGTATCGATTTGGGGTGGTGGACTTAAATAGACTTTAAATTGGTCCTCAATGACAATGATGAAATCAGAATACACTCACTCACTTTCCTTTAGATTTATCAGTAGTCACCACAGTGGAATGAACCAACAATTACTCTGCCATATGTTTTCTGCCATAATGCGAATTTCTAATTCGCCTGTTCTGCATGTCTTTGGACTGTGGGGGAAACTGGAGCACCCGGATAAAACCTAAACAAACACGAGGAGAATATGCAAAGTCCACACAGAAATGCCAATTGGCCTAGCTGTGATTCGAACCAGTGACCTTCTTGCTGTGACAGTGCTTACCACTGAGCTACCATGCCGCCTTAGTGTAATTTATTAATTTAATTTCAAGCAGTTTATAAAACATTTGCTGCAGGAGTAAAAAGTTCTGCTATATGTATGTGACCCTGAACCACAAAACCAGTTGTGAGTGTCATTTTGTCTTAATTGAGATGTGTATATATAACCTGAAAGCTGTATAAATAAGCTTTACATTGGTTGCATGGTTTGTTAGCATAGGACAATGTTTGAACATCTGTAATCTGAGGGTTCAAAGAAGTCTAAATACTGAGAAAATTTCCTTTTAAAATTGTCCAAATTTAATTCTTTAAAATATACGTTACTAATAAAAAAATTAAACATTTACAGTCTGAAATGTACAAAATTTCCCCATGGAAGATGATCTTTACTTAATATTCTAATGATTATTGGTATAAAAGAAACTTTTATATAATCCTGACCTCTACAATGTATTTTTGGCTATTGCGATAAATATATCAATGCAACATAAGATTGGTTTTGTGGTCCCGGGTTACATACTGTATTAGTCATTACTGCTTACAGAGAGAGAGAAAACTTTAGACATGTTTACATTGTCTGCAAATGCATTACAAGAATAAGATTTTAAAATAAATATCAGAAAATAAGTGTAAGCTTAAAATCTTTGGACTTTTGTTTGAAACAGTTGCAAATTACACATTTTGTTAGTGTTGTTGCAGTTTGTTGAAACTTTGTTTATTTCAGTAATGAATAATTAAGAAATTGTAAAAATAAGTGTACAAATTTAGTTTTAAATACAACCCCAATTCAGAAAAGGTTGGGGCAGTATGGAAAACATGAATAAAAAAGAAAGTAGTTATTTCTAAATTTACTTTGACTTGTTTTTCATTGCAAACAATACAACAAACATAATTTAATATGTTTCTCAAGATTTTTCATTTTTTTTAATAAACATGTATCCCAATTTTGGTTCTTGCAACACATTTAAAAAAAAAGTTGGGACAGGAGCAGTTTAGGGCCTGTAATCAGGTAAATTGGTTAAATAATGGTGAGATTTGAAACAGGTGATGTCAACAGGTGATTGTAATTATGGTTTAGTACAAAAGCAGCATCCAAAAAAGGTCTAGTCCTTTGGGAGCAAAGATGGGCCGAGGATCGCCAGTTTGTCAACAAATACGTGAGAAAATATTGAAATGTTTAAAAACAATGTTCCTCAAAGAAAGATAGGAAGACATTTGGATATTTCACTATCAACAGTGCAGAACATAATTAAAAGGAAACTGGAGGAATTTCAGTGCGTAACAGACTAGGACGCAAATTTAGATGCATCAAGAATCGTCATACACCTATAAGCGAAATCACCACATGGTCTCAGGACTACTTTGGCAAACCTTTGTTAAGTACCACAATTGGTAATTACACCCACAAATACCGGTTAAAACTGTATTGTGCCAAAAGGAATCCCTATGTTAACAGTGTCCAGAAGCCCCATCAACTTCTCTGGGGTCAGAGGCATCTGGGATGGACCATTACAAAGTGGAAACATGTACTGCGGTCAGATGAATCAGTTTTTCTACAGTATTAGTAACTTTAACTTCTGTGATGCACCATTAATGCTTAAACTATATAGAGATTTTGGAGCACAAAATGCTGCCTTTTTTCTGGCTGTAAACGAAGGTGATACAGGTAAATGACTGGCCTGTCTGCAGTCCCGACCTGTCTCCAATAAAGAATGTGTGGCACATTTTGAAGCGCACAATTCGAGAACGAAGACTCTGCATTGTTTCCCACTTTAAGACTTATTTGCAGGAAGAATGAGACAAAATTACACCTGAAACACTTCATCACTTGGTGTCTTCAGTCCCTAAACATCTTTTGAAGTGTTTACGTTTGAAAACGAATGTCAACATTAAAAATAGGTAAATGCTTTACTGTTCCAACTTTTTTTGAATAGTGTTGCAAGAACCAAAATTGCAATACATGTTTATTTTGAGAAAATAAAACAACAACAATAAAAATCACGAGGAACACATTAAATATTATTTGTTGTATTGTCTGCAATAAAATACAAGTCAAAGCAAATTTAGAAATCATTACTTTTTTATTTGTGTTTTCCATACTTTCCATACCTAACTTTTTGAATTGGGGTTTTAATTCTCTAATGAATATTAAAGTGAAAAAAACAAAGGTAAAAGTATATATTTTTGTTTGATGCAACATCAGTTAATAAGCATGCACTTTTAAACTTCTGGAGAACACCTGAAATACCTGCTGTCGAGAGTGGTTGTGTCTTCAAGTGGAAATACAGACATTACTTTGATTTCATTGAGCATAAAAACAAAAATATTGTTATGAAATTCAGTCTATGTCCAGTCTCTAAAGAACTTTCGGCTGCTTTTAACTCAACCAGCAAGCCTTCTAAGACAGTTCTCATCACCAAGGAGAGCACCGGCGCCCAAAAACACAGCCTAAACCGGCTAAATTGGATTTTGTGCAGGATCGGGATTGACGGTGTCTTCTGAATGTGAAGAGATGTGTAGCTGCTTATGGGGCCCTTCACATATCGCGTTTTATTAGATTTTTTTCCGCTTTTCCCAGGCGCACCAGTTGAAAACCGCATGTCACGTGACACAAACTGACCGATCAGTTTCATACTTTGTAAGGAATATACACATTTCGGTAGACTGATTACCTCAGACAAACACAGAACATCCAAACACTGCTGTGCTTTTTCATACTATGGGTGTCAGTGGCAACATGTATCCAGTTTTCTTCATGTCCTTCTTTTGTATTCAAAAGAAAAAGAGGAACGGGTTTGGAACAATTGAATGATGAGAGAATTTAAAGTTTTGGGCAAAGTTAAGTTCTCTTTAGCTCTTTTGAATATGTCAATATGCTGTGATCAACCCATTGTAAAGTTTTTCAGTGAATATTAAATTACAGAAAAAGCTGCAGTATATTTAGTATTTTTATTGGTATATTTTATATTTTAAAACTAACTTTAAAGTAAAGTAAGTAGTAATCTGATTACTTTTTCCATTATGTAATTAGTAATGTAATCAGATTACAATTTACGAGTAGTAATCAGTAATTTGTAATCAATTATTTTTTTTTAAATTTAACTTACCCAACACTGGTTATTTGAAAGAAAATTGGCATCAACAAGTCACACTTTTTATTGCAAAGAAAACCGGTGCACATCTGTTATTAACAACCCTTTTGTTTGACAGTCTACAATCATCTTCTCTTTTTTTTCCTGCTTTGAATCAGCAACGTGTAAACCAAATGATGATGTGTGTGATGTTTCCTGTCCTCCAGCATCCCGGTGTCATCTCTGCCACCCCTGGAGTGGCCTCTGCCGAGCCGCACGGATCAGCTGGAGCTCCACATCGAGGTGCAGCCCAAACCCCATCACAGGGCTCACTATGAGACGGAGGGCAGCCGCGGGGCAGTCAAAGCCCCGACTGGAGGACACCCGGTGGTCCAGGTGGGTGTTCGTGCTCTGTGCGTGTCAAGGCATTTCCTAGTCATTATGCAACGGCAGGTGATTTCGCCTCAGGTCAGACCTATGAAAATGGTTTTCTTTATCCTCCTTTACACAAATGAACACACTCGTCCTGTAGTGGCTCAGGGAAGACTATTGTCATTCATGCTGACGGTTAGAGATTTATTTTTAGATATCTGTTTTTATGTAAAATCTTGAATCGTTACGCTGTTTGTGGCTGGCAAAAATAATAATAATATTGACCTTAAATTGCTTTTAAAATATTTAAAACTGCTTTTATTCTAGCCGAAATAAAACAAATAAGACTTTCTCCAGAAGAAAAAATATTATAGGAATTACTGTGAAAAATTCCTTGCTCTGTTAAACATCATTTGGGAAATATATTAAAAAAAAAGATCACAGGAGGGCAAATAATTTTGACTTCAACTATATATACACTACCTGTCAAAAGTCTTGTCGTTGATCCCAGTTGGAAGTGCAATAAATAATAGCTTGACTTCAAGTTGATCATTTAGAAAAGTGGCAGAAGGTCGATTTTTCTGATGAGTCATCTGTTGAACTGCATCCCAATCATAACAATAGAAGACCAATTGGAACCCACATGAACCCAAGATTCTCTCAGACATCAGTCAAGTTTGGTGAAGGTAAAATCATGGTTTGGGGTTACATTCAGTTTGGGGTTGTGCGAGAGATCTGCAGAGTGGATGGCAACATCAACAGCCTAAGGTATCGAGACATTTGTGCTGCCCATTACATTACAAACCACAGGAGAGGGCAAATTCTTCAGAAGGATAGCGCTCCTTCTCATACTTCAGCCTCCACATTAAAGTTCCTGAAAGCAAAGAAGGTCAGGGTGCTCCAGGATTGGCCAGCCCAGTCACCAGAAATTAACCTTATTGAGCATGTCTGGAGTAAGATGAAGGAGGAGGCATTGAAGATGAATCCAAAGAATCTTGATGAACTCTGGGAGTCCTGCAAGAACGCTTTCTTTGCCATTCCAGATGACTTTATTAATCAGTGATTTGAGTCATTGCAGAGATGTATGGATGCAGTCCTCCAAGCTCATGGGAGTCATACACAATATTCATTCTTTTTCCACTGCACCATGACTTACAGTATATTCTATACTGTACATTATTTCTGTTACGTGACAAGACTTTTGACTAGGTAAAGTCAGACCTTACTGTCCTAATTAAATAATTCAAAATCAAGGCATGATCATATTTTATTTTGGTCAAATAAGCGTAATCTAGAGGCCTTTGCCTTTCATATAAGCCACTTCTGATACCAACTGATCAATTAGAAGTCAAGTTATTATTTGTTGTACCTAAAACTTGTATAGGCGACAAGACTATATAAGACATTATATACAGTTGAAGTCAGAATTATTAGCCCCCCTGTTTATTTTTTTCTTCAATTTCTGTTTAACGGATAGAAGATTTTTTTTAACACATTTCTCGACATAGTAGTTTTAATAACTCATTTCTAATAGCTGATTTATTTTATCTTTGTCATGATGACAGTAAATAATATTTGACTAGATATTTTTCAAGACACTTCTATACAGCTTAAAGTGACATTTTAAGGCTTAACTTGGTTAATTAGTTTTTGGTTTACATTATTGTATACAGTAAATATATTGTATACAAAAAATATATAGCTTAAAGGGGCTAATAATTTCAACCTTAAAATAGTAAAAACTTAAAAACTAATAAAAATTATTCTTGCTGAAATAAAACAAATAAGACTTTCTCCAGAAGAAAAAAATATTATCAGACATGCTGTGAAAATTTCCTTGCTCTGCTAAACATCATTTGGGAAATATTTAAAAAAGGGGGCTCGTAATTCTTACTTCAACTGTATATTTGAGTATCTTTTAAACATTTTTAAAAATGTAAATATATAATAAAATATTTAAAAAATGTATATTTACATTAAAAAAAGTTTAAAAGATACTATAATAAATGCTATCCGCTCTTTAGGAAGTGCTGTTTCCTCGGCTCTTGTACAGGCACAGTAATTGCAGCTGTTTTCTGATGCCATTGCTCAGTTTATTTACCTCTTCAGGTTTGATGTTGCTCTGGTAACAGTTTATGTGAAAACCCTCTTGATGCTTTCTGCTCTCTCAGTGTAAACCATCTTTAATGGTCTTGTTAGCATCCTTCCGATGTCAGTGGTGCTCGGCTAAAGATTGCCTTGGCAAAACCCGAATGTTTAATGCTTTCCATTTGCTGGCGTTTGCTGTGGTCAGTGTGGACTTTTTCTGGACGCTTCGCCTTTACTTTTCCCTCCTCACCGCTGACTCACCGCTCACCGGTTGACATGGCAGCCCATTCTCAGATGGAAACCATGGAAACAGCCTTGTTTACACACTTCACGAGGTGCACCTGATGCACTCATTCACCTGAACCTTAAAGGGGACACATTATATCTTTTTTCAGAAGAAGCCAAATAAATCTCCGGTCTTCCCTAAATGGGTCTGTGAAATTTGTGGACAAAATAGCTCACAGATTTTATATATATATATATATATATATATATATATATATTCTAGCTAACAAATTTCCCTTGTTTGGGTGTGAACAAAAGCATTGTTTTCGTGTGTGTCTCTTTAAATGCAAATGAGCTGCTGTTTCCTAGAAGAGGGCGGAGACTTTATATGCTATTCTGACACTCCAGAAACAGCAAAACAGACAATCTCATTCAACCAAAATGACAGAGACAGATGAAAAAAAGGAAATAAGCAAACATTAATTATAAGAATAGAGTACCCGCGGGGTCTTAAAAGCATTGAAAAAGTCTTAAATTTGATAATCTCACTTAATAACCTTGAATTTGGTATACAAAGTCTTGGATTTCGTTACATAGGTCTTATTTTATTTATTGAGTTTTGCCTTTCCTAGGATTAAAGTTCATACCACAACAAAATTAACTGGTACTAATGTAGGCTAATTAAAAAATTCATGAAAAAAAAATCAGAAAGTGCGTCGCCGTAGCTTGAGGCGAGCGCTAGTATTTACAACGCTCCCACTGTGAGAACGCTGAACAGTCTTTCACTGTTTCTGGACAGTCTTTCACTGACACTAACAGCAGAAGCTCCCATTTCACTGCGATTGAGAGAATCAAAGTAAACTCTATTTCGCTCCCTCTTTCTCTCTCTCTCTTTCTCTCTCTCTCTCTCTCTCTCTCTCTCTCTCTCTCTCTCTCTCTCTCTCTCTCTCTTTCTCTCTTTCTCTCTCTCACACTGACTGACTGTGGCCCAATTGACCTGCTGGCGTGACTTTTCCTCTCCTCTCGGCTGTTACAGCGATACTTCTGGACAGAGGTCTGTATTCTCGCGGCTATACCGTGAAAACCGACCAGATTTCTTGCGTTGCAGGAATACATTTCTGAATAAAGCGCGGGACCGCTCCTGAGCAAGCGCGTGTGTGTTTGTGTGAATGAGAGAGAGCATAATGCTGAGTGTCGCTTGCTTGGTGCTTTATGTCTTTGTGTGTGCGTTTATAAGACAGCTTGTTACAGGTGTGTGTGTGTGTGTGTGTGTTTATAAAGACAGCGCCCCATCCCCCCACCCCCCAAATATAAAACTGTGTATGCGCCGAGATGTTGAATTCAACCGAATCGATGGCCTGATAATCCTAACCGTCACACCTTTAATTTCTACATTAGAAGCACTGCCACCACAGCCAAGAAACATCCTATTTTACTGTGGCTCAACACCAACTTTATGGCAAACGCGTTGAGAAAAAGCCACAAGCAGAAGCTGACAGGACTGGAGAGTGGGCGAAAAAAATGCAGCCAAGGCAGCAGAGCTGTGAAGGCTATAGTGTTCAACACAAAGTTCAAATTTATTTGTTTATTATAAATCAAATGTGTGTTACGCTGTTGCGTATGTATTAAATATAACTGACTATGTAAATAAAATGTTTTACAAAATTTGTATAAAATAGTTACATAATTATATTTATCTTGTAGGTTTTAACATTTATACAGATTTTTACATTTTTTCCTCACACTTCTGTCGGAATGGGTACGAAGTTGGCATTGAATTTCATTTGAAATGGTATTAAAAAGGTTTTAAAAAGCCTTGAATTTCATTTGGAGGATCCCGGAGGTACCCTCAAACACTACCTATTTATTGTATGCACTTTTTATTTATTTTTTGGGTTTAAATATTTTAGTAAATACTAATAAAAGTAAAATATAAATTAGAATAAACACAAATTAATAAATAAATAAATAAATACAAAAACCAAAATGCAATATTTACAATAAATAGAATACAATAAATAGAATACAATAAAAACATAAGAAGAATAATGCACATAAAAAGCAAATATATAATTATTTTCAAAATAGTATTTTTTATTCAAAACAATATTTAGGCATTAAGTAAGTATTTATTTTTTTAATTGTAATTGTAAAATAAATGTAAACATTAATTTAAAAATGCATGTAAATAAAATATTTTGCTTTATTGGTTTTATTTAAGAATTATAACAAGACTAAAAATACTAAACTAAAATGTCAGCCTTTAGAATCTGGATGTTTCTTAATGGTAAGTGTATACAGTATGTATTGCTTTAGTAAATATAGTAATTAAATAAGTAAATTTATATTTTTTTTTTCTGTATTTATGTAACTATATTTACTCATTTGTTTTGTTATTTGTTGACCCAATAACAACATCCGAAGAACTGCAGGCCTTACTTGCCTCAGTTAAGGCAAGTGTTCAAAACTCCACCTTTAGAAAGAGACTGAGCAAAAATGGTTTGCATGGCAGAGATCCAAAACGAAAGCCACTGTTGAGCAAAAAGAACAGAAGGGCTCAGATTTGCCAGAAAAGAAACATCTTGATGATCCCCAAGACTTTTGTGAAAATACTCTGACTGACTAAACAAAAGTTTTTAGATGATGTGTGTCCCATTATGTGTGGCATAAAATATATATTTTTAAAATTAAAAACGGCTCTTATTCCAGCCAAAATAAAATAAATAAGACTTTATTGGTTTCTTTATTAGTAAATAAGACTTTCTTTTACACCACACTAGTGGTGGATGAGGAGATTCCCCCAAAAATGTCCAGAAAAGCGCGATATAAATGCAAGGTATTATTATTATTATTATTATTATTATTATTATTATTATTATTATTATTATTATTATTATTATTATTATTACTTTTCCCAGAAGAAAAAAATATTATTGGAATTACTGTAAAAATATCCTTGCTCTAGAATGTGTTTCCCAAACAACAACGTAATTTGCATCTGAACTACCATAGTATGATGCATCCTTTGCAAAATGAACAATGTATTGACGAGTGTTTACCAAAACCGTAGTTGCTCTGTTGCAGATCCATTATTTGAACCAAGTTAGTTATAACAAAAAATCCATAATGACTCTCTAAATGGGGTGAAGTAACTAGTTTTTTTAGAGAAAGTCCACATTAAATGATCATTTCTAAAATAATTTGTACAAATAATATAGTTTTTTTTCATGCACATGCATGCACATTTTCAGTTCAGTTCATTAATTTTTGGTAAAATCATGAATTTGTTTTCCATGTTAATGTAAATTACACATAAACGGCCTATATTTCTTGTACAAATGTTATGGAGAATATTCCATATTCTATTCTAAAACATAAAACCCCATATTTGAGCCCCCCGAAGAACATCAAAACAACATGTATGGGGGGGTCTGTCCTTTAATAGTTAGAAATAAGTTTGCTCTGATCTGTATCTTAAATAATATTAATAATCAAAATAATAGATAATCAATATACATTTGACGACCCCTATAATGGTTCATACCATTGTGAATGCATGTTTGCACCAAAAATATGAATTCATCGGTTTAAAACCGTCTAGTGTATAATTCACACCCTGAACGCATCCCTGTTAAACATCACTTGGGAAATATTTGTAAAAGTTTTAGCAGTACTAATCATTTTGCCTTTAAATGTATGTATAGTTGAAGTCAGAATTATTAGCCCCCCCTTTATTCTTTTTTTTTTTTTTTTATATATATTTCCCAAATGATGTTCAACAGAGCAAGGAAATTTTCACAGTATGTCTGATAATATTATATAAAAAAATAAAAATAAAACATTTTAAGGTCAAAATTAATAGCCCCTTTAAGCTAATTTTTTTTCGATAGTCTACAGAACAAACCATCATTATTATACAATAACTTCCCTTATTACCCTAACCGGCCTAGTTAACCTAATTAACCTAGTTAAGCCTTTAAATGTCACTTTAAGCTGTATAGAAGTGTCTTGAAAAATATCTAGTCAAATATTATTTACTGTCATCATGACAAAGATAAAATAAATCAGTTATTAGAAATGAGTTATTAGAACTATTATGTTTAGAAATGTGCTGAAAAAATCTTCTCTCCTTTAAACAGAAATTGGGGAAAAAATAAACGGGGCTTATAATTCAGGGCGGTTAATAATCTGACTTCAGCTGTATGTGTTACTAAACCTGCTATGATTTGTAATGATTGTGCCCCAAATGGCACACATTTCAACACATCTCTCTGATGCAACATTGTTGTTTACTCAATTTTGTCCATCAAATGTATGTGTGTTGTGTTGACACACTGTCACTGCTTTTCAACCCCAGAGTAAATTTAGCTGCAGCTTCATGCTCTGTGGTTTCTGCATGCTTCCTTCCGATGTAGACGCACACTTTTTTTATGCACACCTCTAATATGTTACTTGTGTTTTTATGTGTCATCTGCTCTGCCTGTGCCGTGGTGTTCAGGACCATTTGATTATTTTCACCAAAAATTGCAAAAGTCTTTTTCTTTGCTTTCAGAGGAAGCAGACGAAGTGTCATTTTGAAAGCATCATACTTTCGTTTATCATATAATCCATTTTTGTGTGGTTTTGACATCAACTGAACACTGCTAGTTATTAATCATCATGATGCATCCATTGGGCCTGAAGAATAGTTTGTTATAAAACAGTCATAACGTCAGTTTTATCAAATAAATGCGTGTTGTATCTGATCTACAACCTCTCGTATTCAACAAATGTCTCAATATTTACCATGTTTTAGCATTGCTTTATGTTAAACAACAGTGTTTTATACATACCTGCCAACACTCCCGTATTTCAGACTCATCTTCCGCCACCCTCCTGTTTTTTTTTTTTTATTTCTCCCGGATAATTTCAGCCATCACCCCCCCCCCCCCCCCCTTCCTTCAGCAGTATGGTATGGTCTGTGAAACCCCCGGGTCACCAACATTGGTATAGGATCCGATCGCAGCAGCCGCTTGAAACACGCTTCATAGTACAGTTACTAACACCACAGAACACCATACGCGGTTCTCAACAGTGTTATTCAGACACCTCACCCCGAACCTAACCACCTACGACCCCCCCCCCCCCCACTCTCCCGGATTTTCACTGACAAATGTTGGCAGACATGGTTTACATGTAATTACTGCATTTACCCTATTAAAAATAATATATAAAACAACATGCATTTTAAAACAAATATTTAAACAAATGTATTTTATTTGTGTAAACATTTAATTGAAAATGTAAAGGTGAATTATTATTATAATTTTTTTCTATTGGCATACATATTTACACTCACCGGCCAATTTATTAGGTACACCTTTTGGTGCTGCAATTGGAAATTTTAGGTACAACTTCTCTAAATATTTCTGAGATTTTGGTCCATATTGACATGATAGCATCAAGGAGTTGCTGCAAATTTGTCGGCTGTAGATCCGTGATGCACATCTCAAAGGTGCTCTATTGGGTTAAAATCTTGTGACTGTGGAGGCCATTTGAGTACAGTGAACTCATTGTCATGTTCAAGAAACCAGTCTGAGATGATTTGCTCTTTATGACATGCATGTTATCCTGCTGGAAGTAGCCATCAGAAGATGGGTGCCCTGTGGTCATAAAGGGAGGGACTGGAGGTGATGGAACTTAGTAAATTACAAAACAGAAAAGAAAATTAGAAAATAGTCAAAATGAGCCAAAATGACTTCAACAAATGATTATAAACTAACAAATAAATGTTTTTTTTTGTAAAGCATTTAAAATATATATTTAAAAAATAAATTAGATCTATTTTTATTTTCTTACAGTAACTAAAAATGTATATTTTATGTCTTTGGTCTCATTTTAAATCTTTTTTTTATCACAAAATGTACATGAGTGTAATATTCAGATCAACAAAAATGCAAAATGCAAGCCCAAATGTTATATTCTAAACTAATCTTAAAATGAAATTGAATTAACATAAGTCAGTCTGTGTAAATTGGGTGTTGTTCATTAGCAAGACAACCATTTTTGTGGTTAGTCTTTGTAAAAATAAAGCAAAACATAAATGCATAAAAATAAAAGTGAAATTTGTTGTATTGTTTTTAGTGAAAGCTAGTAAAAGTGTCATTTTGTTGACCACTTTGCACAGGTCTAGTTAAAAAAAAAAAACGTGTCCATTTATGAAGTCAGCTTCATTGATGAACGGGCTTGACAAACCTGTAGAATAACTTTTCTCTCCATCACCCATATCCCCAACCATATGGTTTAGCAAGCCAACCATCTTTGTGTGTTTTAGAATGCATAGTCTTTGTAAAAATAAAGCAAAACATAAATGCATAAAAATAAAAGTGAAATTTGTTGTATTGTTTTTAGTGAAAGCTAGTAAAAGTGTCATTTTGTCGACCACTTTGTTGACAGGTCTAGTTAAAAAAAAAACTTGTCCATTTATGAAGTCAGCTTCGTTGATGAACGGGCTTGACAAACCTGTAGAATAACTTTTCTCTCCATCACCCATATCCCCAACCATATGGTTTAGCAAGCCAACCATCTTTGTGTGTTTTAGAATGCATAGTCTTTGTAAAAATAAAGCAAAACATAAATGCATAAAAATAAAAGTGAAATTTGTTGTATTGTTTTTAGTGAAAGCTAGTAAAAGTGTCATTTTGTCGACCACTTTGTTGACAGGTCTAGTTAAAAAAAAAACTTGTCCATTTATGAAGTCAGCTTCATTGATGAACGGGCTTGACAAACCTGTAGAATAACTCTTCTCTCCAACACCCATATCCCCAACTGTAGCACTTAGGATTATATTGTAATTTTTAATATATATATTGTATAATTAGTATTTAATGTACTAATTCTAACTATAATTTGTAATTAGTGTGTATTGCCTGCCTCTTTTTGTTGAATCGCTGAATGCCTTTTCAATTGTAAGTGGCTTTAGACAAAACCGTCTGCTAAATGTAATGTAAGTAAAGTGTATTTCAGAGATCATTGCTGCTCTGTCATCAAAGAGCCCTTAAGCTATGCATTTATCTCTAATTGCAGGTGATGTGCCCTCAGTTAGATGACTGCTGGTTGATTTAATGGAAAAGTTTTAGGTGATGTTTAGATTTAGCTTTTTTTTACCCTCCTGTCCTATTAGAAATGCTCCTTTTTCTGCCTGCTATCTTAAAATTCTCATAATTCAAAATCTGTGCTCTATTTACACACACACATATATATATATATATATATATATATATATATATATATATATATATATATATATATATATATATATATATATATAAGAGCTATAAACGTATCTAATACGCAACATTTTAAAATGTTACCGTGTTTTACCTTATTACTGCATTTTTGGTAATATCAAAATTTTCAACTGACACAAGAATCACAAAAAACTGAATCTATTAATAATAGGATTATGTTTGAATATAAATTTGCATAAAATTTATCAGATTGTTATTTGAGAATTACCAGCATCAACCCCACCCCATTGAAGGTAAATAAATTCCTTTATACTTAAAATTCATAATTACTTAAAGACAGTCCAATTACAAAACCTACATTTTTTTAAAAAGTGGAACTAAGTGCATTATATATATACATTATACAAAATCTGTTTTTTTCAAAATACGTGAAGTTAGAAGTTTGAGAGGCTGTCTGTGTTCATCTACAACAAAATGGCAATGCCATAGTTGTTTTTCTCAGTGGACATGCCATGTTTTGCATATGAAAATCTGTCGCATTTGCCTCTGTGTCGAGCATGATTTGAAAGCCCTGAATTATTAACCTTCAGTGCTGGAAAACTAACATACATTTGTACAATCCTACATTCATCTGCATAAATGTCAAAGATAAAATGGGGTTTCATGGATTAAAACAATAAAATAAAAATGCAAAATTAGTGTGCGTTAGAATATTTTCAGTTTTATTTTTAGTCTTTCAGAGCAAACATTAATGACCGCTCTATATGTCTTACAGAAGACACCCAGTGAAATGTTATTCAGTGTAATGGTACTTCATATACCACAATATTAATGACTTATACCAGTATACAATACTGTATGCCAATACTAATTAATTGCATTCTGAAATCTTTTTACTCAAGTTTTTACTCAATTGTCAACAGGAAATTTTTTATCATTTAAAATGTAGTATGATTACTTGTTGCTTTATATATTTAAACAAGGTGCAGATCAAAATAAGAATGTAGTTTCATTTTTGCATTAAAACTACCAAATGAACAGACTGTAGCGTTTGCACACAGGCAATATACTCATTAGGTCTGCAGTTTGAGTATGTAATTTATCTTCCACGATCAATCAAATGACACTGGAAGGGCCCATAGGCCACAAACCCTGCTACAACTTGAGCTCATACGTGACTGATGGGTTTCCTGCAGAGTTTGAGGAGATTAATCAGTCAAGAGATGTTTTCATCCTTCTGGCATGTGTTCAAGGTTTCTAGAGATGCTAATGTTTCCAGCAGGTCTGTGCTTTCCAAGCAGAAGAGCAGACCTTTGCACAAAAAAATAAATAAATAAAAAGACAAGGCTTGTTGAACATGTTTATCTGAGATCCTGTTAAGACAGTTAAGACTTTTTTCCCCAGATGCAGATATTTTACAGTCAGCAAAAGCAAGGAACCAATAATAATTTCAATTTCAATTTCAATTTCATATTCTAACGATTATTAGAATAATATCTGCTGGTAAGACACTCATAACTGAGGGTTTGAAGTTACCAACACCTTTAGCACAATAGGATCTGCCAACACTATCTAGACCAACATTTCCTATTCTAATAATCAGTTAATTAGGGTGATATCTGCTGATACCGATAACCAGTTATTTAGAGTGATATCGGCTAAAACAGAAAACCAATTATTTAGGGATATCGGCTGAAACAGTTAACTGATTAAGTAGTGATATCGGCTGAAACAGATAACTGATGATTTAATGATATCGGCTGAAACAGATAACCAATTATTTAGAGTAATATGTGATGAAACGATAACCAATTGTTTAGATTGATATCGGCTGAAACAGATAATCGATTATTTAGTGATATCGGCTGAAACAGATAACTGATTATTTAGAGATATCGGCTGAAACAGATAATCGATTATTTAGAGTGATATCTGATGAAACCGATAACTGATTATTTAGAGATATCGGCTAAAACAGATAACCGATTATTTTGTTATATCGGCTGAAACAAATGACCTATTGTTAGAGTTATATCGGTTGAAACAGATAACCGATTATTTAGATTGATATCAGCTGAAACAAATAACCTATTATTAGAGTTGTATCCACAGAAACAGATAACCAATTATTCAGAGTGATATCTCATAAAACTGATAACCGATTGTTTAGATTGATATCTGCTAAAACAGATACTGATTATTTAGTTATATCAGCTGAAACAGATAACCGATTATTTAGTGATATCTGCTGAAACAGTTAACTGATTATTTAGTGATATCGCCTGAAACAAATAACAGCTAACCAATTATTTAGAGTGATGTCTGATGAAACCGATAACCGATTGTTTAGATTGATATTGGCTAAAACAGCTAACCGATTATTTAGAGTGATATCTGATGAAACGATAACCAATTGTTTAGATTGATATCGGCTGAAACAGATAACCGATTATTTAGTGATATCGGCTGAAACAGATAACTGATTATTTAGAGATATCGGCTAAAACAGCTAACCGATTATTTAGAGTGATATCTGATGAAACCGATAACTGATTATTTAGATTGATATCGGCTGAAACAGATAACCGATTATTTAGAGGGATATCTGCTGAAACCAATAAACAATTATTTAGATTGATATCAGCTGAAACAGATAACCGATTATTTAGAGGGATATCTGCTAAAACCAATAACCAATTATTTAGTGATATAAGCTGAAACTGATAACCGATTATTTAGTGATATCTGCTGCAACACATAACAGATTATTAGAGGTATATTTGCTGAAACACATAACCGATTATTTAAAGTGATATCAGCTGAAACTGATAACCGATTATTTAGTGACATCAGCTGAAACAGATGACCGATTATTTCAAGTGATATCTGCCAATACCAATAGCTGAATATTAAGAGTGATTGTTCCAATATTTATAGTTGACAATTTATACCAGTTATTTGGTGATACTGATAACTGATTATTTAGAGTAATCCCTGCCAGTACCAGTACTGTAAGGTTTAGCAATCAACTATTTCTTTATGCTTTTCTGTGTACAGTTACGTGGATACAGAGGAAAGGAGCCACTGGGTTTGCAGATCTTCATTGGCACGGCAGACGAGCGAATCCTGAAACCTCATGCTTTCTATCAAGTCCATCGCATAACCGGTAAAACCGTTACCACCACCAGCTACGAAAAGATCATTAATGGCACCAAAGTCCTGGAAATTCCTCTCGAGCCAAAAAATAATATGAAAGCCATGTAAGTAAACATTACAACTTATTATTCTTCAAGCACATATAAGTATTTAAAGGCACAGTCAACCAAAAATTAAGTATAAAATGGCTATTTATTCACTCTCAGGCCATTATATGTAAGGGTAAACTTATTTCTTAATTATCAGTGATTTATAAAGTGCAAATCAGCAGCTACGGGCACTTTGAGAATCAATAAAAAACATACAGGCAAAACAAAATTAATATTCGTGGTTTCGGACACTGCATATTTGCCAAATATGTGGGTCAGTGGTCATTATGTTGTAAATAATATTGACTTTCTTGTACAAAACCATAATTTTACTTAATAACACTGCAGTTTATTATCAAAAGCTGTGGGTATTATTATTATTTTTGCCTGTATGTTTTTTTTTTATCTCAAAGTGGTGGTAAATGTTCACCAAAGACCATAATTTTAGCAAGAAATCTTCTTTAATGTTCTTCTGAAGAAATAAAACAAAAGGGTTAACTAATTGAAAGTTTTAGGTAAGCTTTCCCTTAACTGTTTATGTTTACTTCATTATATTGCAGTAAAATCCTGATCTAAACATGACAAACTATGTATTGTTTGAAAGGTCTAAGACTTCTGAATACTTATTTTACCTTTATTTTATTTATTTTTTGTTATGTTGGATGAGTAATAGATCAAACCATTTTTTTCTCACTCTTCAACTTGTGGTACTGTTTGCAGTTACATTTTTAATTAAACCATGATATTGTCATCTAAACAAGAAACAACCATGACAAACTAAATATCATTTGAAAGCTTAAGACTTCTAGTTTTCATATCTGATTTGATAGATCTTACTTAGCAATAATTATTTATTAATTTGCAACAAGGATACTCATCCGAGTCGTAAAAAAGCATTACTTTGCCACAGCAATCCACATATAAATACATTTTTAGATCTTAGAAGAGGCTAGATTCAAATCAAAAACCACCAAACTGCCCATTGTTCATTAGAAATTGATAGATACTTCACTAATAATGTTAGAAATGTGAACAAGTATGGTTTATTTCCTTCAAAACATACACAGGAATGGGGGCGCTCTTATATGGTCACCAATGAATACTGTATGTGGTGATGTCTGGTACTGCACCCAAACAAATCTTACTGAAACCCATTTTTGAGATATGAACTTCAAATTTGGAATATAATTTGTTCAGATATTTAGCTTTCTGTCAATTTTAGACTAAAATGGAATTTGTAAAACACATTTTATGCAATATAATAAAATATACATTTATTGTTTAATTATTTTCATAAACTTTTGTTTATGTAAAGCCATTTCTGTTTCATT
Source organism: Danio aesculapii (assembly GCF_903798145.1). Classification (NCBI taxonomy): domain Eukaryota; kingdom Metazoa; phylum Chordata; class Actinopteri; order Cypriniformes; family Danionidae; genus Danio; species Danio aesculapii. The sequence continues at coordinate 8,889,407 of NC_079457.1, read as the reverse complement.
AAATTTTGTAAACTTTTTTCACTTGAGCTGCAATCTGAAATCTGTCTTCTTTAAAATGAGACCAAGCTTAATTATTTAAGTTAATATGCAATTTTAATGTCTATGTTCAAAATGTGGGGGTGACATTTAAGGGGTTAACATGATTGTTGCTACATTTTAAATGTAAATAGTAACATGTTGTAATTCTCAGAATTGACTGTGCCGGGATTCTCAAGCTTCGCAATGCCGACATCGAGCTGCGGAAAGGAGAGACTGATATCGGCCGGAAAAACACGCGTGTTCGACTGGTATTCCGTGTTCATATTCCCCAGCAAAGCGGCCAATATCTGTCTCTACAAATCGCTTCACATCCTATTGAATGCTGTGAGTATAAATAATTACCAAAATATCAAAGTCAGATTAAAATGAGCATAAAATCAAACATTTTCTCATTAAATCAGCTTGTAATGAGTCAGGTCGGCAACAGAGGTGAGGATTCAATTGCAGCTTTATTGAGAATGGTCAAGCAAGCAAAGATCGAAACAGGGGCAGATAGGAGCATGCAGGTAATCCAAATCATAATCAAAGTCACAGGTGAATACTTGGGATAGGCGGCAAATTAACATGAACAAAGAAACAAAACAAAGACTAAAAAACATGGTAGGACAAGACAAGGGAAACGCTTACGCAATGCTCACAAAGGAAAACAAGACTTAGCAAAGTGTGTGAGAATGTGAGGGGTACTAATAGTCCAAATAATCAGCCAGTCATGAGTTCCAGCTGTGTGTGTGTGTGCGTGCGTGCATGCGTGCGTGCGCGAATGTCAATGTCTGAATGATTGTCAGGTGTGACAGGAGTGATAAGTGCAAAGACTACTGGGAGTTGTAGTTCATGTCAGTGGCACAGTGGCAGAGGAGTAGGTATCCAGAGATCTGCAAATGCTAGATCGCTGGTGATCGTAACAGCTTTTTTTCTTATTGTGACTACAGTTGCAATAAGTATGTATAAAACCAATTAATAATTGCATTTTATAAATTAATCCGTAGTTTTCAGTTGTTTATTCAGCTTTTGGAGGAAATTAAGTCATTAAAAAGAGATGGAAAGTTATTTTGATGACAAAGTATGAGGGAAAATTAATTAAAGAATGCAGTATATGGACAAATCGTTGATATGCACTGCAGTATTTCATAAAAAAATCAAAAATCTAATAATTTCAGTAATTAGTTAATCATCAATTTCAACAATCAATAATCAAATAATAGTAAAATAATCAATAATCAACTAATTAAACAATACTAATAATTAGGGCTGGGTGATAAAATCGGTATTGATATTTATTAACCAAACACCAATGTCAGTATCGATAAAATAAAGATTTGGTATGTAGTTTCGGTATGAAGTGCTATAGTTTTATTAAAATGTGGCTGCTGAGTGTGCGTGCGCCTTGGAAGCAATGCCAATAAGCTTAGGATGTAAGTTTGTCATTTCCAATGGAGGTGTGCGACTTGCATGACATGGATATGGGAGCGATCTGAACTTTTAAGTAAAACTAACAAATCTGCTTCACACTTTGTATGGAATACACACATTTAATAATAATGTCAGACTAAATACCTCAGACAAACACAGCGCACCCAAACACTGCAGCGGTTTTTACTTTTCTCCATAAACTTGCATCGAAGCCGATGTGTGACAATGATTTGTTCGTTTGTCATCCTTTGACAAAACAGTTGATAGTCGCCTAGTTACAAGTGACGCCAGGGTAGTGCAGAGCGCAATGTCCATTGTAAATAGTCAAGCAATCGACGCACATTCGCTTGTTGTCACTTCAGGTCAGAATAACAACACATACGAAAATGAGTGCTGTATAGCAGCAATAAAGAGATTGTAAATAAAAAAGGATGTAAGGATGTCGCAAGAGTGGCTTTTTGGTTTCTTTTCTTGTGCATCCCAGCCACTAGCTCCCCATCTGAAAGAGTTTTTAGCATAGGGGTAATATAATCATTCTATCATTCAGTCATTCATTCATTTTCTTTTCGGCTTAGTCCCTTTATTAATCTGGGGTCACCACAGTGGAATGAACCGCCAACTTATTCAGCATATGTTTTTACGCAGCGGATGCCCTTGCAGCTGAAACCCATCTTTGGGAAACATCCATACACACTCATTCACATTCATACTCTACGGACATTTTACCCTACCCAATTCACCTGTACCGCATGTCTTTGGACTGTGGGAGAAAACCCACGCGAACGCAGGGAGAACATGCAAACTCCACACAGAAATGCCAACTGACCCAGCCAAGGCTCAAACCAGCGACCTTCTTGCTGTGAGGCGACAGCACTACCTACAGTACCACTGCATCACTTATAATCATTCAACTTCACAATTTGTAATTTTGCAATACTTATTTGAATAATGATGGCTGGTTTCGATTTAATTATCCTCATTTGTGTTGTTGACAGAGTTTGAGGTTTACTGTATCATTAGTATTCACACCTTTAAAATGTGCTTTGATTGTTCAGTATTTACGGTTTACCATTGCTCACGCGTTGTAACATTTCATGTATCAAGTTTAAGAGTCTCTTTAACACTTATGTTTATTTTATTATAAAGCGATCAGATATTTAGTTTTAATATTTTTGTTTTTGATTATTAGAACTATTTGCCTTTAGTAATGTTGGTAAATTAAAAAAAGTGGTTAAATAAAAAAATCATAGTATTCCTAAATATATTGTTAAAAAATAATCAATTATTATCAATATCAAATGATATGAAACATGATATTGTGATGATTTTTTTGCAATATCGCCCAGCCCTACTTATAATCAAATAAAATAAAGATATTATTAATAATCAATGTTGATTTTTATATGACTTTAATTTCTCAGTTTTAGCGAATGAATAGTAATATGTGTAATATCTAGTAATATCTGTTCATGTTTGAGTAGTTGATCGCTTTATTTGAATATTTGTCATGCTCTTATCAGATATCATGTGATTTTATGTTACATGAAATTGTGCCATTGTGTCTCTTTGCTCTGCTTCCTCCTTGGTTAGTTTTTGTTCGATGCAAACTAGAGTCAACAGTTTTTAAAAAAAGAGGAAAGAATTTACAGTAAACCAGATAAATAACAATTCGCCAAAAGGAAGTTATAGTTGTTATAAGATTTTTTATTATCTAAGAGTGTAGCGTACTTTTCGGTAATTCCGATTACAGAACGCTGCGCATCTGTCCAAAGGTCACTCATATTTGTCTCAATCACAGCTGTCGTAGCGGATATTAAATCACAGATAATATGAGTTCACATCCTTAATAATGTGACGACAAACTTCATCATCTTGAAAAGTCAATAAAGAGGGTGTTTAATATGCTGTATCATCCCATTTGTTTGTTTACATGGCTTAACGTGAGTTTGAAGAAAGCAAATTAATTTAATCTAATATTCATAGTTAAAAGCCTTTTCATTTCAGTGCACATCCAAATTACAAGAATTCCCTGAGCTAAATTATGAATGCTTCATAATCTGCGGCATGACATGCATACTAACATAATAGTTAGAAGTACTTTGTGTTATTTCATGGATCATTCAACTGCAACTTGAACCAAGCAACAATTGACATCAATGTTTTTTAGTATATTTTTGTAAAATAGATGCATGGATGGATGGATGGATGGATGGATGGCTGAACGGATGGATGGATAGATAGATGGATGGATAGAGAGATGGACAGACGGATAGAGAGACAGACAGATAGATGGATAGACAGATAGACAAATGAATGGATAAACAGATGGACAGATGCATGGATAAGTAGATAGATGGAAGGATGGATAGATAGATAGATAGATAGATAGATAGATAGATAGATAGATAGATAGATAGATAGATAGATAGATAGATAGATAGATAGATAGATAGATAGATAGATAGATAGATAGATAGATAGATAGATAGATAGATAGATAGGTAGGTAGGTAGGTAGGTAGGTGGGTGGGTGGGTGGGTGGGTGGGTGGGTGGGTGGATGGTTAGATAGATAGATAGATAGATGGATGGATGGGTGGATGGATGGATGAACAGATGGATAGACAAATGAATGGATAAACAGATGGACAGAAGCATAGATAGATAGATAGATGGATGGATGGATGGATGGATGGATGGATGGATGGATGGATGGATGGATAAAATGTCAAAATAAATAATAAATAAAAAACCCAAGATAGAGAACCAAGTCTCATAGTTTTTCTCAAGTATTAAAATAATCCGGGGACTTTCAGCATTGAAATCATGAAAAGCTGATCATATGACAGTCTGTGGACAAAATGCCCCTAAAAACCATGTAGTATTAGGTAATGATAGACTAATAATACCAATATTGTGGTAGCCAAATTCTCTCCCTATTTGAAAAGATGACATTTGGAATCACCAGATTTATTCTGACATGTATTTACATTAATATTTAAAAATGTAAATATTTATACAGTATTAAATTGTATATATAGTTCCTATAACACACCATTTTCTTCAATTGGGTAGAACATAAAAGGTTTAAAGGTATTGACATAAATGTTATAAATCATTTTAGGGAGCATTTTACTGGTTTATTCATACAAATTGAGTTACTGATTCAGGAATCAATAGTTGATGGAGCAATAAATGATTTGCTCAAGGGCACAATTTTAAAGTCCGTCCGAACATTTACATGCTCTGTTTCCTATTATTTGACTCTATAGCTCAGAGATCTGCCCATGAGCTGCCCATGGTGGAAAAGCAGGACATGGATGCTTGTTCTGTTCTTGGAGGGCAGCAGATGATCCTCACCGGCCAGAACTTCAGCGCAGATTCAAAGGTGATCTTCATGGAGAAAACTCATGGTAAGTCCTGCAACTTTCATTAACAAATATTTCATTAATATAATATAAATTATCCATAAAAATTAATAGCTAATTTATAAAGTTCAGAGATCTGTTTAGATAAGGGGTGCCCGAACTCTGTCCTGAAGGGCTGGTGTCCTGCATAGTTTAGATCCAACCCCAATCAGACACACCTGTGCTAGCTAATCAAACTCTTAGTAGGCTTGCTAGAAATGTCCTGACAGGTGTGTTGAGGCAAGTTGGAGCTAAACACTGCAGGACTACTGCCCCCCAGGACCGAGATTGGGCACCCCGGGTTTAGATAGTTCTAAAGTTAAGGTTTTTAAGCTGTTCTCTGTTCTCTGTATGTGTTTGGCCTTTAGTTTTTTCATGCAGAGATATATAAAAAAATTATATATATTTATTGGCCTTTATATCTACTATCAGTGTCCAAATATTAAGAGTTATCAGTATCGGCTGAAAATTCCATATACAGTAGGTGCATCCCTAAGGAAAACAATTATAAAAGAAGTCAATGGCTTGTTGTTAGCTTTAGCCATGATTTGTTAATTTTTTAAGGTGCTAAGCAGGCAAATAAATCCGCTTTTCCCCTGCATGGTATGACGTGGTTCGGTTTGGCTCACTTTTGGGGGCTTTCCCACTGTTTCATATTTAGTACGTGGTACTTTTATCGATAGCACCTCAGCTAAGCATCCAAGCAAGCCGCACTATTACCAAAACATGACATGTTCACGATTATCAGCTGGAGTGCCCATGAGATCCACTGGAGGGCAACCCAGCTATACAAACATTACACCAGCCATCTGGACTACACGCCCCACAATCATTTGCAATTATTGCACACACACACACCTGATACAGATTACCTAGACTCTGATTAGATTCTCACCTGCAAGACATTTACAGACACACTTATAAGCACCACAGACACATTCGCTGTGTCTGAAATCGCCTACTACTCAAGTAGGTACTACATTTTTACTTGAATTTACTACACGATCATTAGAAAAATTTGTTCTATATATGAATGTGAGTAGTATGAATGGAAATCATATGTACTACATTCGCCATTTGTCATTATTGCACAACCTACCCATGTCAGTCACATCGCTACACTCAAATCCAGGAATTCTCTCACATGGCATCATGGGATAGTGTAGCGTCCATTGGATGTGTACTACAAATTCTCACCGGTCATCTGGGTACCTCTTGCCTATTGTTTTTCATATATCGTGAAATCAGACTATAGACTGTAAAAGATATGGAGGTAGTATCCATGATGTCACCCATAGGTTTCTGAAGAATGCAAAAGAAGCTACAAGTAGGCATGACCAATTGTCATGGCATGACTATTTTGTTTGCGCATCATCGCAGCGACCGAGGGATACCAAAAAGGGCAGAGAGGCGGAGCTATTGATGCCTGCTAGCATTTTGCTTAGACAGGCTTTTCTTCAGGAGAAAAATTCAATACTTCATTACCTGTGACTTATTTGTGTTCTGACCACATGTGCTTGGTCATACACTATTTCAATAAAGTGTTTATTCTTTAAAAAACACTGTTGTAATAAATTGAGCCACTAAGCATTGCTCTTATGACATTTTTCTACAGGAGGAAAACGCAAATTACTTCCAAACACATCAGTCTGTGTTAGTAAATGCAAGGCTGTTTATGAAATTAAGGGCATAACATTTTATGACAACGTGTCAGATGATTGTTCTAGAACCTAGAGCTAATCAATCTGTCTGATTCTGGAGTCCATTCAAGGTCTAGGGAAAATATAGATTATTATTTATCCTAAGTAAAACAAATACGTTTATAGATATGGTGTAAGTATATAGTTTCACTCACCTGGAAAATGGACGCCACTTGATTTGGTTTGTGAGCACAATTAAATGTGCACTGCGTGCCATATCATCTGATAATTGTAAGAAAAAATTCCAAAAAGCAACTGACTGTGTACAGCCACAAAAATATGATGTATATGCCCTAAGTTCAGTGGCTAATCAGCTGGAATCAGCTGAGGTGAAGTGACGGCGACCAAGGAGACCACGCCCTTAATTATGCAGACTTAATGTAACTTAATATAAACGAAACGGATGAGTTATGAAAAGATTTACCCCTCTCACAGTTGTCATGAAGGGTAATATTAGCTATATGAACTTAAACCGTTCTTTGTACCAGGCTGTAAACCTATGGAGTCAGAACTAGCGAAATTTCGATAAATTGCAGTTTCAGTTACTTGCGTATTTGCTTCACGAGGGAGGTTGCAGCTTGATTGAGGCATACTTCTTAGCTCACATACTATACAGTAGGGAAGTATGGGATTTCAAATTGAGCCATTCACAGTATTGTTTCGCTTTATGGACAGGGCAAGAACAGGAACAATAAAATAGTAAATAAACAGAAATGCTTGATAATGTTAATATCAATGAATAAAGACTCGTAATAAATGTCTCATAGGACACACTCCATCTCACTAATTAATATGACTTGTTTCTCTTGATTTGAACATTTTTCAAAACATGTGGTTAATGTAAGTACAGTCAGTAAAATTTATAAGTCATTTGTAAGTCAGTAAAATGTATAATGCTGTTCTAGTGGCTTTTGGATATTGTAATGAAAACAATACATGCACATTTTTCATTGTAAAATAAATATGAACATATCATGCATTTAAAATAAAATATGGTAATTATGGTTGAATTTTTGACATGCATGCTGTGGTCAACCAATCCATTTTTAAACCAATAATTGATTATCAATTTTTAAACCAACGCTATGAGAAAAGAGCAACATAGACTCATTCTGAAAACGTAGACCTTGATTCACTTCTGGAGATCGCAAATTATGTAGCCAGAAGTACATTTGGCTGCATTCTCTCTTTAAAACGAATGCTACAGGGTGGTATGATGCCGTTCCTATCCGCGCTTACCAGCTGATCACTTGCCTACGTATGGACGGCATACCCGCTGTTACCAATCTGTCCAGTAGTTCGCCATGTATCTTGGCAGACTTGAGATGCAGAGAGGAGTCGACCACGACAACGGGGTTCGAGTTCGGAAAAAGAACGGTTCCAGAAAGCGGGCAAGACAAAAACAGAAGAAAAAAAATAAAATAAACAAGTAAATAACAGGGTGAGAATATGGTAAAATATGAAAACGTGGTTAAAATCAGGTGAGGGGGGTCTTTTTTGGATTGCTTTTAAAAACTGTCAGTTGGATTTAGGGAACCGGGTAGGCGGGTCAATAAGTGCTTTTGATAACACTATTGGTTGGGTTTAGGGAAGGAGGAGGGTCAGTTGATCGGTCATTCAGTCGACAGCGACCTCTGGTGGATTTACGTGAGAAAAGCAGGTGAGAATGTCACTTGCGAGAGAATCTGAGAGATCTGAAAAACAGTACACAGCAGCCTCTGGTGGATTCGTGAAAACAAAAAGTGCAAAAAACGTACCTCCTGGGATGTATTTGGCACTCTCCAAAAATGTATACAGGGGTATGTTTTCAAAATGAGCCTGGGTTAGAAAAGGGCTAATGCTGCAATAAATATTATAACAATAAATAAACGTTTCTTTAACCTTGGGGGATGTACACAAATTGTAGGAGGCCTTTAAAATAGCATAAAAGCCTACTTTAGTGTCAGGTTTCGCAGTTTTGTTGCTTTCATGACACTTGTTTTTGTGCTCATTGTTTGTTTTATGTGACTCACAGCGAGAGGCACACAACGCTGACAATTTGCCCATCAATAATTTGCATTATTTGGAAGATAAGAGGCAAAGCGTCACTGTCCTTTCTTTGTTGTTGTTTCATCATGCAGGTTGCGCTTCTTTTGCGTCTGTCCTTTGTGTTTAGTGACAAACACATGTAGTGTTGTCTGGAATATTATGCATATAAATCATAATGTGAATTGTTTGTTTTCTCATTCAGTTTCCATATTCATGAGGCATTGTTTTATCTGAAATGAGCAGAAAACGTACTTAAACTGAACAGCTGCAGACTCATCATCGCTGATCTTTATGAATGGCAGCGGACTGCAAAAGGCTATTAGGCTTTCATTTGAATTGTGACCTTTTCTAATCTGTTTCACTCGCATTTGCATGGAGTTTTAGATTTCTGATCTGAATACAGTGCCAGCTTTATGTACAAACAGTGCAGCGGCTGATCCACGCAGACAGGTTCCAATTACACTGTCATTATCAGATTGATTTACCTGTTTGCCTTGTATTTTTTCTTATTAGTTTTTACTTTAAAGGTCACATGAATTCAAAATGACAGTTGTTGTTGTTGTTGTTGTTTGTGGTTTTGAGAGCATGTGTTTTAGTTTTGAGGCAAACAGTATGCTAGTGTTCTCTATTAGCTATTTTGCTCAATCAGAAGGATAGCATGTTTTTTTTTTTTTTTAACTACGATATCTCCACAAACTGTTAATATGTGAATTATTTCCCTGCTCTGCTGTTTATTCCAGCCATGAACAGAAAAATGTCTAATTATATTCATGGTTTTATTGTGAATGTTTTATTGGTGCATGAAACAAAATTTGAAGGGGTGGTCCAGAGTGTATTTTTAAGGCTTGGTTGTGTTTATAAGATGCAAAACAATGTGTGCTCATGCTTCATTTGTAGAAAATCATGTTATTTTTTCATATATCTTACTTTAATTATATACAGCTACTCTGCTAACATTAAAACGACTGTCATATTTCCTAGTTCCTCCGAAGGCTCGCCCTCAAGAGGCTCTGATTGGTCAGCTAACATAATGTTCTGTGATTCCTGGATCGGCTCCACATCACCAGGAAGCGTCCCAGCATGCACTGTGCCTCTGTTGTGTAAATACTGTGAGTCAGAGTAGCTGTTAGCAGTTTGAGCCTAAATCAGACAGAAAAGGAAGGACACAGCTGAACCGCACAATAAAATCTGACAAGTGCCTTTCAAATATATTTGGAATAAGCATGTGGGGTGTGAACCTACACTGGTCTCACGGTTCGTTTACGATTATCATGCCATCGATTCAGTTCAATTCGATATCTCAGTGCATCACGGTGCATTGACGATGCTTTCCATACACAATTAGATTTTTTCCTCAAAACACAAGAAAAAAAATTGTACTAAAATCTACAAATTTATTAATATTTATATATTATTTGTAATACAATTTGTCCTTTAATACAAGCAGATATATGAACTGTACCTTTAATTTGACCTGCTCAAAGAAAACACTCTTTCTGAATGTTTTAAACAAAACTTCATTACATGCACAGAAGACAACATGAGGATTTATAGCAAATAAACAAATGTAAATATTATCCTGCTTGCTCTTTGAGCACTGTCAAGTGAGTTCTTACTCTCCTTCGATTGGTCATTGCCTTCACCCGCTCAACAGAAAGGCCTGCGATTGGCTCTAAAAATGAAAGCGCTGTTCATCGATGAGTGACGCGGGAAGAACAGCCGTGGTTACAGTCTATATGTGCATAATACGCGGTTATCACAAGTAATCCGTAATAGATGCAGTGAAGAAGGCACGCTTATGTCTGGATACACGAATATCGCTTTAACAGCCAAGAGGAGAGGAAAAGTTACCTCACGAACATGCCAACGAATCAAATGTCCTGAGTGAGAGAGAGAGAGAGAGAGGCAGAGATGGAGTTTTACAGCATTTCTCCCTAGTAGTGAAATAGCGGCGTGTGCTGTACCTTCTTTAGTGTCAGTGAAAGACTGTCCAGCAAACTCACAAGCAGTGAATTGTGCACAATTATCTGCTTTTTAAGTAGTAGGAGCACCCTCGCCTCCTTTGCCATAGTATTCTACTGCGATATAGCGCATAGGAGATAAATGACTTCAGTACCAAATAACCAGTTATGATCTAATACTGAACTGATACCGAATTGGCAGCATCTGCATCGTGGTGCACCGAAGAAATAATTAATTTTCACACCCCAGTGTGTAAGTAATATGAAACATTCACATATCTTACACTGCAGGCAAGTGTCTGAAATCTTCTGACACTGCCAAAACTTCATCGGAGGTAAAATCTGATCGTAACGGGCATTAAGTGGCTGTCTGTGAACAGGTCAAACCAACGAAGACCACAGATTTTAGCCTAGGGTTTCAGGAATCTTTTAGGATTTCTTAAATTTGTCTCAGATGACAAAGTCATGGCTCACAGTGTGAGCAGGGCTTTAGTTAAGCCCGAGATAGCTGATTTTCAGGTGCTTTGAAATATCATTGCACCCAGTATAACGCAGCAAAGTTCCCGATGTACGCATTGTAACTACAGAGGAGTCAAGATTTAAATGAGAAAATTATCTAAACTCTTTGGTCAACGATTCAGGGATTTCTGCTAAGCTAATAGTTCTCCCATCAGACTCAGAGATTGGCTGAATTGACCCCAAAATGGTAAAACTCAACAGTTGAACTCTATGGGAGTTAACCAAAAAAAGTGGAGTGTTCCTTTACAGAATAGAAAGTCAGCAGACTTGCTGTAGACGTACCGCAGTGAGTTTAGTGTATCAAATATGTGTTTTAGAGGTTGTTGTGGTGTTGGTGGCAGAGCCTTTAGCTTGCAGGTGTCATTGTTATGGCACTCCCACACACTGTGCTCTTTCATGCATGTTAAACGGCAGATGGAGTGTGTGTGTGTGTGTGTGTGTGTGTGTGTGTGTGTGTGTGTGTGTGTGTGTGTGTGTGTGTGTGTGTGTGTGTGTGTGTGTGTGTGTGTGTGTGTGTGTGTTTGTGTGAGTGTGCTTTGACTACTTGCTCTTATTGACGCGGCTTTTTGCCTCGGACAGGTGTCACCCGACAGTTTTGCTTGCAAAGAAAATCCAGTCACAGCTGTTTGATCAGAAAGTGCTTCTTCAACCTTCAGAGTTCCCATCACTCTTTTGTTTTTTGTTTCTTTTTTCACCCATTGTGTTCACATTTGCTTCCCTGCCGCTGTTTACGTTCTATTTTATTGATGTCGTCTAGGTTTTGTTTGTTTTGGTAGAATGCAATATTGTGTTTATTCATCTATTAGGTGTATGCGGCTGGTTGAGGATAATGTGTTTAGTCTATCAGAAAAGAGCTGTGACTCATCAAATGCTCTTTAGGTAACCTTACGATGTAGATTTATTTTCTCTAGCTTCCTTTCTTTTTAGGCATTAATGCTCACAAAAAAATGAATTTATGGATTGTGTTTTCAATGTTAAAGGTAAATGAATAATTAGTAAATAAATACACTTATCAAGATTGCCCATCTGTTTATGCTTCGCTGACTAATGGGAAAGCATTGTGGATTTCTGTAAAAGTAATTTGCTTTCTTTGAAATGGTCTAATTTATTACAATCCAAAATCAGAAAAAGATGGGACAGTATGGACAACGCAAATAAAAAAGAAAGTAGTGATTTCTAACTTTACTTAGATTTGTATTTCATTAGAGACAATACAACAAACATTATTTAATGTGTCCCTCATGATTTTTATTGTTTTATTTTAAATAAACACATATTGAAATTTTGATTCTTGCAACACATTTATAAAAAAGTTGGAACAGTAAAGCATTTACCACTTTGTAAGGTTGCCATTCTTTTTCACAACACTTAAACGACGTTTAGGGACAGAAGACACCAAGTAATGAAGTGTTTCAGGTGTCATTTTGTCTTGTTCTTCCTGTAAACAAATCTTAAAGTGGACAACAGTACGGGGTCTTTACGCTTCAAAATGTACCACACATTCTTAATTGGAGACCGGTCAGGACTGCAGACAGGCCAGTCAAGTACCTGTATCCTCTTCCTCTTCTTCCTCCGCAGCCAGGACTTTGTAATGTCTGCAGAATGCAGTTTTGCACTGTCTTGTTGAAATATGCATGGACATCCTTGGAAAAGAAGCCAGCAAATACTTTACGCACTGACATTTCTCCTGATTCCTTGAATATTTTAATTATGTTCTGCACTGTTGAAGGTAAAATATCCAAATGTCTTCCTATCTTTCTTTGAGGAATATTGTTTTTAAACATTTCAATAATTTTCTTACATATTTATTGGCAATCTGAGATCCTCTGCCCATCTTTGTTCCTAAATGACTAGACCTTTTTTATCTAATCATAATTACAATCACCTGTTGACATCACCAGTTTCTAATCACATCATTATTTAACCAATTTACCTGGTTACTAGCCCTAAACTGCTCCTCTCCCAACTTTTTTTATAATGTGTTGCAAGAACCAAAATTGGTATAAGCCAATAAGATTATTCCAAACTCACTATAAATAGCCTGTCTAGCATTACTCCCTTATCTTTGTTTCTTTAAGAATCCCTCATCTCTCCTCTTTCTTCTTTTACCAGGGGGAGTTTGGCTCAATTCTCTCCGAGCTCAGGGTTCTCTCAGCATGCTAAACCTGCTATTATTATTGAGCAATATCTTAGTGTGAACTCTTGAAATAATGTTTGTTTTATTGTCAAGTAAATTTAGAAATTACTACTTTCCTTTTTATTTGTGTTTTCCATACTGGCCCAACTTTTTCTGAATGGGAGTTGTATTATTATTGCTGTATTTGCATTTTTAGTAGTATTATTGTTGCTGCAGCTATTACTCTTACTATGACAGTAATGACAACTATTAATGATTATTGTTAGTATTATTATTAGAAGTAGTATTAGTGATAGTATCTGTAGTAGCATCTGTATTAGCAGTAGTAGTTGTAGTATTATAAGTAGTACTAGTAGAAGTATTAGTAGTAGTAATAGTAGTAGTATTCATAGTAGTAGTAGTAGTAATATTTGTAGTAGTAGTGTTATGAAGCGGACAGGAGACAGAGGTAAGGAAACGTTAGGGTGTTTATTAAATGACAACAAGGAGCACATGAAGGATAGCCAGGAGGATCAGGAATGATGTTGGGGTCTTTTCCTCCGTGGCTGGGTAACAGGAATACACGAGGATGGACAGCACACACCAGATACAGCTGACAGAGGATGACACAGACTTGGAAGGACTGGAAGACAGGACGATTCGGGAGGACCAGGAAGACTAGGAGGAATACAAAGAGAACAGGTAAGTAAATCGTTTGTTTTAGCTGAGGATGACTACGCTGAGTGGTCGCTCAGTTGTCCGCTTTCGTCGAGACGAGCCCGGACAATGAGCGACTGGAGTGCTGTGCTTTTATCTGGTGCTCGTGAATGTGATGCAGCTGTGTGCTCATTAGAAGTCAGGTGATGGTGATCTTCGTGAGTGGGGGTCGTGAGAGCCTGACCAATCCATGACAGTACCCCCCTCCCCAGGGCCCGCTCCTGAGGGCCGACACCTCCGACGCCGTGGTGGTCTCCCTCTGCCTCTAGGCGCTGGGAACTCAGGGTGGCTCTCATGAAACTCCACCATGAGACTAGGATCGAGAATATCAGCTCTGGGAACCCATGTCCTTTCTTCGGGGCCGTACCCTTCCCAGTCCACCAGGTACTCCAACTGGCCACCACGACGTCGGGAACGCAAGATCTCCTTCACTGCGTAGACGGCTCCTTCTTCTAGGAGCAGTGGAGGAGGGGGTTCCTCTTCGTGGTCAGGCTCTGTGGAGGGAAGAACAGGATCGTGATAGGGTTTCAGGAGTGATACGTGGAATGTAGGGTGAATACGGTAGTGAGAGGGTAATTGTAGTTTGTAGGTGACGGGGTTAACCTGTTCCACGATGGTGAAGGGACCAACAAATCGGGGACTTAACTTGCGAGAGGGCAGTCGCATGCGTATGTCCCGGGTGGATAGCCACACCTTTTGTCCGGGTGTGTATCTGGGTTCTTCAGACCTTCTCCTATCGGCGGTTACCTTGCTTCGACGGACTGCCCTCTGCAGATGTTGATGAGCCTCGTCCCAGACTCTCTCGCTCTCCCGGAACCAGTGATCCACTGCGGGGACATCAGATGGTTCGCCATCCCAGGGAAAGAGCGGTGGTTGGAAGCCCAGGACGCACTGGAATGGCGTGAGTCCGGTGGAGGGTTGCCGCAGTGAATTTTGGGCATATTCTGCCCAGCCCAAATACTGGCTCCAGGAGTTCTGGTGACCACTGCAGAAGGTCCTCAGGAACCGTCCCACCTCCTGAATCTTCCTCTCTGTCTGCCCGTTGGTTTGGGGATGATATCCAGAAGAGAGGCTGACGGCCACACCTAGGAGCTTGAAGAAGGCTTTCCATAGACGTGAGATGAACTGTGGACCTCTGTCCGACACAATATCTTCTGGAATACCAAATGACCTGAAGACTTGATTAAAGATATTGTCGGCAGTTTCAAAGGCTGTGGGAAGACCTTTCAGAGGGATTAGTTTGACAAACTTTGAGAATCTATCTACTATGACTAGAATACAGGTATTACCTTCTGACGAAGGGAGGTCAGTGATAAAGTCCACTCCTAGGTGTGACCAGGGACGGTTCGGAATCGGCAAGGGATGGAGCTTTCCAGCGGGTAGATGACGTGGGCTCTTGGATTGGGCACAGTCCTTACAGCCCTGAACATATTGCCTCACATCCCTTGCCATGTTTGGCCACCAGAATCGTTGGGATACTAGCGAGAGAGTATTGTTGATCCCTGGATGTCCAGTGCCTAGCGAGGTATGTAAGGAGTGGATCAGATCTACCCGGTGTTCAGGTGGTATGAACTGCCGATGAGGAGGGCATCCCGGCGGAGCAGGGGCTTCCGGAGTGGCAACGACTGGAGGAGCGTTCCAGGTGATCGGACAAATGGAGATGTGTTCGGGAAGAATCTTCGTTGGGAGTTCTTCATGATCGTGATGCTCGTGTAAACGAGAGAGAGCGTCTGCTCTTAGATTCTTGGGTCCTGGACGATAGGAAATGGAGAAGAAATCAAAACGTGAGAAGAAAAGTGACCATCTGGCTTGACGTGGACATAGTCTCTTGGCCTCTTTGATGTATTGGAGGTTTTTGTGATCTGTGATCACCTGGAACGGATGTTTGGCTCCCTCCAACCAGTGACGCCACTCCTCCAAGGCTAGCTTGATTGCTAGAAGCTCCCTGTCTCCTATGCTGTAATTCTGCTCCGCCGGGCTCAACTTCCGAGAGAAATAGGCACAGGGATGCAGTCGGGGCGGTGTATCATGATGTTGAGATAATACTGCCCCGACGCCGGTGGTGGATGCGTCCACTTCCACCACGAAAGGAAGATTTGGGTCAGGATGAGTCAGGAGTGGGGCCCTTGTGAACTCCTTCTTAAGAAGGCGGAAGGCTGCGGCTGCTTCTTTGGTCCACTCCAGTCCTTTGGGTTTACCCTTGAGGAGATTAGTGAGAGGTGATGTAATCCTGCTGTAGTCCTTGATAAACCGTCTATAAAAGTTAGCAAACCCAAGAAACCTCTGGAGCTCCTTAATGGAAGTGGGTTCTGACCAGGATAGAACAGCCTCAATTTTCTTCCCATCCATACGTATACCGGTTTGGTCAATGATGTATCCCAAGAAATGAATCGACTTCTGGTGGAATGAGCATTTCTCCGCTTTGAGGTAGAGGTGATGTTCTCTCAATGTGTGTAGGACCTCCGCAACGTGTTGGCGATGTTCGGCCTCACTCCGGGAGTAAATGAGGATGTCATCTATGTACACTATTACACAGTGGTGAAGAAACTCCCGGAGGACTTCATGAATGAAGTTTTGGAATACGGAGGGGGCGTTGACCAGACCGTAAGGCATGACCTCATATTCATAGTGGCCAGTAGGGGTCACGAATGCTGTCTTCCATTGGTCCCCCTCACGTATTCTTATCAGATTATACGCGCTGCGGAGGTCCAATTTAGTGAAGACTTTAGCTTCTCGGAGCTGTTCCAAAGCGGCTGGTACCAGAGGAAGGGGATATCGGTATTTTACTGTACCGTTATTTAGGACCCTGTAGTCGATGCATGGACGCAGCCCTCCGTCCTTCTTGGCCACAAAGAAGAAGCTTGAGGCGGCTGGTGATTTTGAGTGACGTATGTACCCCTGACTCAGAGCCTCCCTTATGTAATCTTCCATTGCCTGATTCTCTGGAAGCGAGAGCGGGTAGATCCTACCTCTTGGCAACTGGGCATCTGGAACTAGGTCGATCGCGCAGTCCCATGGCCGATGCGGCGGTAGCTGGGAAGCTTTCTTGGGGCAGAAGACATCATGAAAGGAGCTGTACTCCTTAGGAATGTGGATAGACTGCTTCTCAGGAGGGCTCTCGACCGATGTTGCAAACAAAGAAATGGGGTTCCGACCTTGAAGAGGGAGATTTGGAAAACAGGCAGGTGTACATCCAGATCCCCATTTCTTTATCTCTCCTGTGCCCCAAGAGATGATGGGATCGTGCTTCACCAGCCACGGGCGCCCTAGAATGATGTCCATATTTGCACCCTCCAGAACCAGAAATTGAATCCTCTCTTGATGTAACAACCCCACTTGAAGAAGGATGTCTTCGCATTGTCGATGGATACGGGTCGAAGATCGAGTGCACTGGGTTATCGGTTGTATCTGGTATATATGCGAGGACGCCTCAGTACGGAGGTGGAGTTGACGACAGAGGGATTGGGAGATGAAGTTCCCTGCTGACCCGGAGTCGATGAGGGCTGTGACAAGGAGAGAAATAGAGGCAGTAGTTATTTGTACGGTGGTAGTAAGTGGTTTACATTGTTCAATATTCGTACTGAATACACTCACTGAAGTCCGAATGGGACGAAGGGGACACTCCATACGGGTGTGTCCACTGACACCGCAGTATAGACACAGACCCCGGGTCAGCCTCCTCTGTCGTTCCGCTGATGTCAGTCTTCCAGACTCTATTATCATGGGTTCTGGTTCTGGAGAGGCTGTTGACTCAGGCGATTGGAGGAGTGCAGACGAGGGGGTGATGGTGTCCTGTTGATAGGAACGGAGACGATCGGAACATCGGAGAGAATGTTGGATGAATCTCTCCAGACCCATTGTATCATCTAATGTGGCCAGTTGGATTCGGAGCGTGGGTTCCAAGCCGAGCCGGTACGTGGTCAACAACGATCTCTCATTCCATCCACTTGCAGCTGCTAGAGTGCGAAACCGGAGCACATATTCCTGTGTAGATAGAGTACCTTGCTTTAGATGATACAGCTGCTCTCCAGCGGCTACTTCCCCATCAGAACGTCCAAACACCTCTTTGAAATACTCCGTGAAGGTAGTGATGGAATTCATGACCGGCCCGGCTTGGTTCCAGATCGTCTCAGCCCATTTAAGTGCAGGTCCAGAGAGTAGAGATACGATGTAGGCGATCTTCGACTTATCTGTGGGATATAGAGAAGGTTGCATTTCGAATATGAGGGAACATTGTAACAGAAAACCATTGCACTCCCCCGCTCCGCCTGAGTAGGGCGCTGGTCGGGCCATGGGACTGGAAGGAAGGGCCGAAGAAGAAACTGTGGAGGCGGAAGTGCTCGGTGCTGGTGGTGCGTTGGAAAGTGGAGCTGGTGGCTGTAGAATCCGCTTCAACTGGTCCACCAGCTCTTGAAGGTGATCGGGGGTGCTCATGTTGTCGTCGTTAAAGGTCCGGGCTTCTGTTATGAAGCGGACAGGAGACAGAGGTAAGGAAACGTTAGGGTGTTTATTAAATGACAACAAGGAGCACATGAAGGATAGCCAGGAGGATCAGGAATGATGTTGGGGTCTTTTCCTCCGTGGCTGGGTAACAGGAATACACGAGGATGGACAGCACACACCAGATACAGCTGACAGAGGATGACACAGACTTGGAAGGACTGGAAGACAGGACGATTCGGGAGGACCAGGAAGACTAGGAGGAATACAAAGAGAACAGGTAAGTAAATCGTTTGTTTTAGCTGAGGATGACTACGCTGAGTGGTCGCTCAGTTGTCCGCTTTCGTCGAGACGAGCCCGGACAATGAGCGACTGGAGTGCTGTGCTTTTATCTGGTGCTCGTGAATGTGATGCAGCTGTGTGCTCATTAGAAGTCAGGTGATGGTGATCTTCGTGAGTGGGGGTCGTGAGAGCCTGACCAATCCATGACAAGTAGTAGTAGTATTAATATTAGTAGCTTTAGTATTATTAATATTAGTAGTAGTAATAGTAGAAGTAGTAGTATTAGTAGTAGTATTAGTAGTATTATTATTATTATTAGTAGTAGTAGTATTAATATTAGTAGTAGTAATAGTAGTAGAAGTATTAGTGGTATTAATATTAGTAGTATTAGTATTATTATTATTATTATTATTATTAGTAGTAGTAGTAGTAGTAGTAGTAATAGTAGTAGAAGTAGTAGTATTAGTATTAGTGGTATTAATAGTAGTAGAAGTAGTAGTATTAGTATTAGTGGTATTAATAGTAGTATTAGTATTATTATTAGTAGTAGTAGTATTAATATTAGTAGTAGTAGAACTAGTAGTATTAATAGTAGTAGTATTAGTAGTAGTAGTATTAATATTAGTAGTATTAGTATTATTATTATTATTATTATTATTATTAGTAGTAGTAGTATTAGTAAGAGTAGTAGTATTAATAATAGTAGTAGTAGTATTAGTAGTAGCATTAATATTAGTAGTAGTAGTAGTAGTACACTGTAAAAAATAACACCCCATATCTACTCAATAAATTTGAGGTAACAGATTACAAGCAATATTATTAATTAAATTCAACATATATGGATTGAGTAACATTTAATTAAATTAGCTTATTTAAAATTAGCAATTTAAATTGAGTAACCACATACAGTACTTAAAGAAATTAGCAAATTTTAAACAAAAATATTAATTTAATTGAACAGAAAAACCAACACAATGTTAATGAAAACTACTCAATGTTTTTATTTAGATTTAACATAAAATGTGTGGAGCCTGTTCATCAGCTCTCGAAAATAATACTTTATATCTACACCATAAAATTGAGGTAACAGATTGCAAGAAATATTATTAATTAAATTCAACAAGTATGGATTGAGTAAAATTTAATTAAATTTAGCTCAAATTAGTGGAGCCTGTTCAGCAGTGTGGAGCCACAAAACAGATTAACAACAATCTCATAATAGACAGTATGTCATATAATACACAATAAAACATGTACATTTAAACAAATTGATCATCTTAACAAGGACTTTGAAATGTATCTGATTTAATGCATGAAAAATATTATTTGCCAGAATAATGTAGATTCATTGAACCAAAGAGGACCCTCTAATATCTTCCAGTGTTCACTAGACGAGTGTTTCCCAACCCTTTTCCTGGAGGCACTCCAACAGTACATATTTTGGATGTCTCCCTTACCTGACTAATTAACTTCAGGTTTCGGAGTCTCTTCTTATGTTCTAATTAGGTGATTCAGGTGTGTTTGATTAGGGAGACATTGAAAATGTGTACTGTTGGTGTGCCTTCAGGAACAGGGTTGGGAAACAGTGCACTAGACAATCACTAGTAAAAACACCATTCTTTGTCACAGTTAAATTCCATAGGTCAAACCCAGGAGGACACAAGCTCTGGGAATGTAGTCAAGAGCCGTGTTTCCACCCTCGTGCCTTAAGTTAGCGTGCCAATGCAAGCCATGGCCAGTCACGTTTCCACAGTCATTTCCGTGGCCTGATCGGATACCTTGGGCCAAAACAGTCCAGCTGGGGCTTTGAGTGGAGTGAATGCAGAGTTTGCCTGAGTCTGGAAAAGATACGGTCCATAAGAACTTTAACACCTTTGATGATGATGATGCCAGTGTCTTTAGGCAGTCACTTGTAGAAGGCCCTTGTTCAGGTCAACATTACTGCCATCACAAGCCGTTCAGTTCCTGTTGGTTCTTCATTGTCCAACACCATTGGGCAACAGTAAGAAGAAAAAAAATTAATAAAAGAGAAAATATGTTAACAATCTGTTATTATGTTATGACATACAGTCAGAAACTGTAAACATGATAAATGTCAGAAACTCTACCTTTAGTCTCAGTTCTCTGTCTTACTCCAAGAGCTCCTTAGCAGCTGTAAAGATCCATGGTGCAAAGTGGCTTCTATCTCAAACTCAGCGCTCACCTTAAAAAACAGAATGTCAGAAAATAATATTTACATGAGTTTTTTGATACATTGTAAAATATTTGACCCTAAATTAACATTAAATTACTGACTAATAATTGTATTACTTTCACAGTTTTTCACAGATTTACACTTAATTACTGTGAAATTACAGCCATATGTGACTTCAAGGTAGATGGCAAGGTCCATTTCTGTGATTTTCACAGTATTCTCTTGTAGAATTAACTATATTTTACTGTGAAGTTACAATTAATGGCAATATGGTTACTGTGATTAAAAAGTATGTTGTAGCTGAAATACTTAACTGTAACATGTATGTCCTGCTTGCAACCTAGACAGTCATCCATTAATAATCATTTTCCTGATACACACTTGCTGGTTGACGTGTCTCCTCTGCCTCTTTGACACTATACAATAAGTTCTAATTAGTAAATAGTGTTAGACAATATCATTTTTGTTTTGGTTTGATAATTATGGAATAATTTTTGTACCAATAAGAATGAACGTAACTTTATAAAACTGAACGTAACTTTCCAAGAAACGATCAAAAATATGCCACTGCAAAAGAAGAAAAACACAATGAAAACAAAAAAATTAACTCAGTCGCACGAATTTAACATGCTCTTCAAATATGCTTCATTCTTTGTTAATGATTTTCAAAGAATCCTTTTCGCGAATCATGGATTTTAAATGCGTTGCCACAGTTTTCGCTTATGCTTCATAAATTTTCGTTTGCTGTTTTGGCACAAACTTCTCGTGGGGGCGGGCTTAACAGCGATCTACACTGATTGGCTAATGAGCTTTCGATAGACAGTTGCTCTCTCTCTCTGACCTGGAAGCACAGACGGTGACGTCAGTGGCGCGCATATCGGAAAGTTGTTGCGGTGTGCAATACGTCGTGCTTTATGTTAAGTATTAATGTTAGTATTTTACCTATGGTCGTCTCTTACATCAATAAAAGTTTTATTCATGTACAGTGTGCAACAGTTATTTTGCGGGTTATTGTTGTTATTCACAAGTTTGCAGTGCACTGATGTTATGTCATGTAGTTTAATTGTTTTATTTTAGTTAGATTGCTGTTTTATACAGTTATACTTATAATATGTAAGGACGTGTCATTGTATTGCAGGTATCAAACTGTGCTTTCAGGTCAGAGAGCAACTGTCCATCAAAAGCTCATTAGCCAATCAGTGTAGATCGCTCTTAAGCCCGCCCCCACGAGAAGTTTGTGCCAAAACAGCAAACGAAAATTTACGAAGCGTAAGTGAAAACTGTGGCAACGCATTCAAAATCCATGATTCGCGAAAACGATTCTTTGAAAATCATTAACAAAGAATGAAGCATATTTGAAGAGCATGTTAAATTCGTGCGACTGAGTTCATTTTTTTGTTTTCATTGTGTTTTTCTTCTTTTGCAGTGGCATATTTTTGATCGTTTCTTGGAAAGTTACGTTCAGTTTTATAAAGTTACGTTCATTCTTATTGGCACAAAAATTATTCCATAGATAATGAGGTTCATAATGAAGTGAAGGCCAGTGCTTACCTTGCCTAGTATTCCTCAGTGCTCACTAAACCTCTGTGATCACTTTAATGCTTTAATCACTTTATGCTGTGCTGAAATTGAACACAGATAACACTAACAGAAAATTACCTTTTTATAAACTCAAACAGTCTCTAATACCTCAAAATTAGCATTAATGTTACAAACATCTTCTGGTAACTTCGTTTATAAAATGGTGTGCTAAAACTGTTAATGAACAACGTGACAAAAGAAGCTAAGACTACTTGGTGAATTGCATGCTATACAGAAATGTATAACAATCATTTAATTAACAGAGTTGGACATTTCAACACTTATCGATAAATCCTTTTGGATGAGACCACGACAAGTTCACCATACGGGCTTTCTGCGTTGTATGGTGAAGGGAGTAGGTGCTGTTTGAGTCGAGTGACTTGCTTCGATTCTAGGAATCGGCTCCCTTAAGAGTCGGATCCCACCCAAAACCGATTGCCTTTTTGTATAATTACCAACACGATTGATTAGCATTTCGCTATAACTCAGTCACACGCATTTACACCATGTACACTAATTACATGTTGATGACTATAAGCTTTTGAACATGTGCAATAAAAAGATCCCCGATCTCCCAGCAAACAGTTCAATCCAAAGACGGTTCAATCCGATTCAATCTCACACTGAACCGAACAGAACAGAACCAATACAATAATCAAATATTGCTCCAAAAGTACCATGAAATAAACGGTTGTTCATGCGAGAATGTAGTTGTTTAAAACTCAAATCTGCGTTTTATTTACAAAGATGGTGCGTATTTTAAAATGTCCTTCGACAATTGTGGAGATGTTCACCTTCAGGTCATGACGGGCGCTCATCACTCGTGTATCCAGCGAGGGCAGCCGGTCCTCGGCTAAACATACTGACTTGTGCCCCTGGCTAATTTGAAAATGCTTATTTTGTTTATGTTGGATTTGAATAATATTATCTTTTTTTAAATAATTATATGAAAACAACAGCTAAATTATTATAATAAAATTGATTAGATTTTATTACAGACATTTTAAAAATACCCTAAAATCAGGAAATAATTGTATTAAATAAGTGTACATATTAATATTAATGAAATCTACAAGGCCACAGAATGACTTTTTACAGTGTATTATTATTATTATTATTATTAGTGGTAGTAGTATTCGTAGTAGTAGAAGAAGAACAACAACAACAACTTGATTATATTTTGAAGTAATTTCATTCAATAATGCACATTGTCTGAGCCCCCTGTATGCGATTACCAATTGCATTTCTGCTATAAAAGCTAAAAACAGAAGAATAGAAGCAAGTTTTGCTTTAGCTGTGGAGGGTTTCTCCTCATGACAGAGCGTTCTGGGCATTCATCACTGTGAAATCCCTCTAAAATGGGAGACAGCTGTCTTTGGCTGCAGATTTGCTGGCTCTTGTTGATTTTGCTCCTCATGCCGAGCTGGGCTTCCACTCTCAACGTTTCTATGGCTAATTATAAAAAAGAAAAAGAAAAAAGGCATCCTGAACAAGGAGCTTTGGAACAAACTGCAAACAAACAGAACGGCCAAGGAAGAAGCACTCATCACCTGTCGAGGGTGAAAGCGGAGCAGTTTGATCATAAAGCAAGTTTTAATATGTTGTCCTGGCTCTGCGTATGGAATCCCCCTCCACAATGCTGACTCATTTGAGCCACACATCTCTCATTTGCAGCCCAACGAGGGGTTTCCCACATGCTGCTGCGATACGAAGCTAAATCGTTCCTGGTTTAATGACTAATTCGGTAGGAATTCTACTTTCTGCTCTGGTTTAAAGATATTTTCTGCTACATGCTGTTTATTTGTATCACTATGGTTTTTGAATTTATGTATGAATGACTGCAACGTGGGCTGTTATGTAACTCCGGATTTAGAGATGCACAGTTCAAAATCATTTGGTTTAACCCATTGGGATCTAAGGGGGTTTGAGGTGCACTGGAGAAATGTTGGCATACCCTAATATTTGT
Organism: Danio aesculapii; assembly: GCF_903798145.1. Lineage (NCBI taxonomy): Eukaryota > Metazoa > Chordata > Actinopteri > Cypriniformes > Danionidae > Danio > Danio aesculapii. The sequence goes on along the minus strand of NC_079457.1, from coordinate 8,865,050 downwards.
GGGGGGTTTTCAGTTTGATATATTAAAGTCTGAAGACACAAAGTGTGCAACAGTAATATGCAAGCGGCAAAACAGTTGAAGCCAGAATTATTACCCCTTCTGAATTATTAGCGTCCCTGTATTTTTTTTTACATGGTTAGCACTGTCATCTCACAGCAAGAAGGTTGCTGGTTCGAGTCTTGGCTGGGCCAGTTGGCGTTTCAGTCTGGAGTTTGCATGTTCTCCCTGTGTTGGCGTGGGTTTCCTCCACAGTCCAAACACATGCACTAAATTAACCGTTGTGTATGAGTGTGTGTGTGACGGTTGGGTTTAGGGTTGGGGTGGGAGTAGACCTTAATAAAATACAATAAATGTGAAATTTAATAAATAACAGAAATAAATCTTATTAACTTCCGGCCGCAAACGTATCCGATCTAGCAACAACCAGGTACCACCCCAGTGACAGCTCGCGTGCCTTTATTTCTGAGAGTGCATAGCTTAGGCGCACTGTATGAAAAAGCTCTACCCCTGATGGTCTTTATAGTGCTTTTTACAATAATTAGTTTCAAAGCAGCTTAACAAAAGGTGCACATTATTCTGTCACTGTCAAAATAAGTTAGACATAGTTAACCTGCAATTTTATAGCATATAGGTGATGTCTATGTTTACATGTTTAATGAAGTGTATTTGTGTATTAAGTGTATGTGTTGTCCTCGAAGTCCTCGATGGTTGGCATGAATTTGAGTACTTTTTCTTTTGACGATTTCAGCCTGTATTGTGTTTTGACTGGCTTGACATCAGCAGTGATATATGAGGAAGTAAGCGTGTGGTATGCATGTAACATGATTTGTGCCGCATGCAACCTCTATGGTATGGGAACCAGTCCGTAGGCGAGGAATTATTTAACTGCTCTATGATCTATACATATGACAGACAAACCCACAACTCGTCACCCACTTTAGCTGTCAGAACAGAGTTGAGTCATTATGGGGCATTGTGTGCCAGCGAGAAAGGTCAAATCAATGCAATGCAATGCAAAGCTGCTTGGCCAATCCTGTATTTCCTCAAAGAACTAAAGGAAGAACTTTGGCTTTACTCACAAGCATGATGCAATGTTTATTGATCTCAAATAATATATATTAAAGTACACATGAAAGCAAAACTAACCATATAGATTTTGTTAGCTCACATTGCTAGTTTTTTTAGCGAACAATTCATCTGTACGTTTCATTAAGAACAATTGTCCTTGTAATCTTTAATCCTGTTTGTTTTCAGTTAAATTCTCAAATTACGTCTGTCTGAGGTATTGGGCATCACTTTAATTATGTGTATTTAACTTTGGAAATCCATGTGAACATTTCTCTCTTTTTGTTTCCAGATGGACAGCAAATTTGGGAACTGGAAGCAACAGTGGACAAAGACAAAAGTCAAGCAGTAAGTATAAAGCATGCATTATACCAACGCTTGCACTTCCTGAAGGTCTATATATAGTGCTCTTCTTGCAAAGTAACTGTAGATGCTGCAAATAAACAATTATCTCATTCACAGAGCATGCTGTTCATTGAGGTTCCTCCATATAGAGATTCGTCTGTTTGCCATGCTGTCAAGGTCAATTTCTATGTGATAAATGGGAAACGGAAGCGCAGTCAACCCCAGCATTTCACCTACACGCCTCTACCAGGTCCGCAAAGGGTTTTTCTTCTTTTTTCTTTTTGCTCCTTTAACTGTCTGCTCTACCAAATGGTTGACCATATTTTGACTGTTTTTAATAATGATTTAGTGTTTCCTCTTGGGTTTTTTTCCAGCTGTGGTGGCAGGCCTTTTACACCGAACTACCATTGGCGTTATTTCAATGACAAATGTCGTGAGCGCAGTATTACAAGTCGAGATCGGATTTATCTAACACGGGCATGCAAATCTCTTTGCTTGCGCGCCGATTTCCTCTGTTCGTGCACAACTTTTTGCACACCCCTTCAGATAAACGCTGCTCAAGTGCAGATTTTTCTTATGCGCATTCAAATAAACACTGCTGAAGTGCAATTTAGTGCATTTATTTAACAAGTATGTCTCCAACACTTATTACATTTGCTTGGCATATTTATTAATGTCTCCAATAGACCTACAGAGCGGCATTAATGCGTCCTGAAGTAAAGTGAAATGGCGATAATCTTCAGCAAGTATGCAGAGCCATAGATATTTATCTATAAAGTATAATTATGGAAACTGTGTTCATCATAACTGAAAGCTACGTCGTGTTTTCTGGCCTCACGCATCTGTCAGTCAGTCAGTCAGTCACTCAATCAGCACGTCACCTTAAAGGGTTAAACAAATAATGCACAGCACTACTACGGTTAAAGAAAAGCTGTTATAATTAATTTAAGACATTTTGGTGCGATTATAACCCGCTATTTTAAAAATAAACGACTGAATGTTTTGAATGAGAAGCTATAATGTAGCCGTGATGGGATGAATTTTGCTGTGGCACCCCACCATGGAGGAATGAATGTAGCGGAAACCATGTGATTGTTATATGTAAAATAGGTCGCATTGTTATACGTAAAATAGGTTTGAGGTTGCATAGATAAAATTTCAATGCCATATGCGACAAAAAAGGTCACAATTTCGAGCCCTGATTTAGATTTTTTTTAATAGTTGATATTTTAAAATTGTTGTATATCTGTAAATATTGTCCTAGCAAACCTCAGATCAAAAGACATCTTTTTTATTAACCTTTCACATTTATAAATCTCATCTTTCAAAAATGTATCCTTATGGGTTTTGTAGTCTAGGGCTACATTTAATACTGTACCTTTAAAATTTTACATGCGCATGACCACATTTTGCATGTGATACTGCAAATGTGTTGTTATTCCCATGATATCAATTATGAGCCCAGATTAAAAAAAAACTGACAAGTGCACTTCGAAAACTGCATTATGATTACTTTCTTATTTCACATCCGCAGTACCATCTATTAAGACAGAGCCAGTGGATGAATATGAATCTGGACGGATGGGTTATTCCATGTCACAGATGCTGGGAGTTTCTCCCCAACAATACTATAGCCCTCGTGGGGTGATCACCCCAGACAGCGGCCTGGTGCCTGGCCTTGTCCCATGTCAACAGACCCGCTTGGGTGTCTCCCCTCCGGACCACCGATTTCAACAGCAGAGCCCTGCCATAATGTACTCCCGTCCTGGAAAAAGCTTGTCCAGTAGTCCAATTTACTCTCAGACGGCAGCCGCTATGATACCAGAATCTCATCGATCAGTTCTGGTCCACACCGGTTCCCCAGCCCAGTCCTCCCATCTGGGAAGCCAACTTCCCACCAACCAGCATCCCTCAATCATCCAATTTTCTCCAACCAATCATCACCTGCTCCGAGGAGGAGATCCCCCTGCACCGCCACCCCCCGAACATCAGCACATCATTTATTGTGAGGGCTATAATCAGCATGGCCCTCAATCCACTGGGGCAAACCGTTCCCCAGCACCAGCCCAAGCAGCCCAACACCCTCAGAATTACCCCACTGTCATCCAGCAGCAGCCTTTTCTCCAGAGAGTGGCCAAAGACAGGTCACCGCCTGCCCAAGTTGAGCCCCAGAGATGTTCCTCCGCAGAAGAACCGAGAGCCAACGTCCCAGGACGCGTCACGGTCAAGCAGGAGAACCTGGATCAGGCCTATCTTGATGATGGTGAGTTGACCAGGTTGCTACATATTAAAAAATAAATATATACATGCAGTTGAAGTCAAAATTACCCGTCACCCTCTTTTTAATATTTTTCTTTTTTCAAATATTCCCCACATTATGTTTTAAGAAAATTTTCACAGTATTTCCTATAATATTTTTTCTTCTGGAGAAAGTCTTATTTGTTTTATTTTGGCTAGAATGAATGCAGTTTTATAATTTTTTAAACCATTTTAATCCAGCAATTTATTTTTTAAAAGCTAATTAATTAAACTAAAAAGTAACTAGCATCACATTTTCAAAAAAAAAGTGACTCAAATATTATTACTTATTTTTTTAAAAGTAATACGTTACTTGTTACTTAGAAAAGTAATATTTTTTACATGACTCCTGTTACTTGTGGGTGACGTAGTGGCGCAGTAGGTAGTGCTGCCGCCTCACAGCAAGAAGGTCGCTGGTTCAAGCCTGTTGGCGTTTCTGTGTGGAGTTTGCATGTTCTCCCTGCGTTCGCGTGGGTTTTCTCCGGGTGCTCTGGTTTCCCCCACAGTCCAAAGACTGTGGTACAGGTGAATTGGGTAGGCTAAATTGTCCGTAGTGTATGAGTGTGTGTGGATGTTTCCCAGAGATGGGTTGCGGCTGGAAGGGCTTCCGCTGCGTAAAAACGTGCTGGATAAGTTGGTGGTTCATCCCGCTGTGGCAATCCCGGATTAATAAAGGGATTAAGCCAAAAAGAAAATGAATAAATGAATGTTACTTGTAATGTGTTACCCCCAACACTGATCATAATAATCTTACACACTCTGATCTTGCATAGCATTGTGTCTTTAAATCAAGATCAAAAAGATTTTTTGGTTAGAAATAAGATTGTAACTCTTGACTAGATAAGTTTTTGCAGTGTAGTCTTAAGGATTTCATATAAAACATTATGTTGAAGACAGAGATGTTTTTATAGTGATAGTCATGCTGGTTGGGAAAGAGCTTTTCAGTAGTATCTGTCAGGGCATGTGTATATGAAGTGACACATGCTTTCAAATCATCCGTAAAAATATGTGACTGTAGGAATGTTTCAAACATAGAGAACAGCCATTCTGTCACATTCTTTGAGTGACAGCATACTAATGCACCACTTAAAATGAGTGAACTGTCACGTCCATCGCATTGTCTTTCTTAGCATGTGGTTTTCTCTGACATCAATACAATGACAATGACAGCTTTTGAAGCTGCGGTCACACTGAACCTTTCTTCCCATAGACCTCCATTTATACGCATGCGAATGCGTCAGACCGGAAACGCAAAGTCATGCCTCAAGTTTCGCAGGTCGCTGCAGTGCAAAGTTCAAGCTTGATGAACTCTGACCTGCGAAATCGCATAACTTGACTGCATGAGACCAATCGAGGATCAAAATATGACCTCTCTGGACAGAAATTTAAAACATGGACCAATCGCTCGCTTTTTTAAATGTCTAATCATCTTGTTTAATCCCGCCCCTTTTGCAGCGCCGTATGACAGAATTTCGCACACACAAACTCTAGTGTGACTGCAGCTTGAATAGTCATGAGTAATTGAATTATTTGCTCTAATCTCAATAAGACAATAACATGATTAAGGTTTTTACATGAGTTGGTTTTTGAATGTTGCTTTAATGATCCCGTTTTACATGTTATAGCACATACTGTAATTTGATTAACATCCAGAGTTTCATGTAATTTCGGATGTTTCATTTTTAATTTGTTGACAACTGCAGTTTGGCACTTTCACTTTCAATCAGGAACATTTCATGCATGCCCCCTGTGACAAACGATATATTGGATGCGAGTATCAACTGCTGGAAGAGTGTTGTTTTAATGAAATTTGATACCGCATGACATATGGGAAAAAAAACCCCACAGAATTTCGCGATGCAAGTGTCTGTGGTCTTTTACTGACTCGGTAGGTGCAGAGAATAGTGTCAAACTGCAGTGTGTATGAGGAATATCCTGTCACAAAATGCAGCAAAAATCCTACACAACTTTAATAGTGTGATTGCAGTGTTAACATGTCTGTAATACACAGAAAATCTATCAAAAATTGCTCTTTAAATGGTCTACTCTTAATCAGAGTATTGCCTTAATCATATTAAAATTGGATTATTGGTGTCCATGTAAATGTACTCAGTGAAGATCTAAAGTGAAATATGAATCAATATCCTTGGTCTTAGAGCATATAATTTCCATTACTCAGAGTGAAACTGTATTTAGCTAGAATGAATTAAACACGTACAGTTGTGTTTTGAATTGTGTCAAAAATCCATAGTCATGTTGTAATGACTTTGAAAGTGGCCAAACCTCGATGTGGCACAATACTGGCAAAGGAAGGCGAAAGATTCCAGTGTCACTTCTTTAAGGCAATTTGGGCATTCAGGGAGTCCAATTTTCTGTTGTGGTTCATTATGTCACATGCAGGGGTTTCCTTACGCCGTGTATCTGACAAGGAAATGGGTGCTTTTTTGACCTTGCATATAAAATAAGGAAAAGAAAACCAAGGCGCTCCAGAATTTCTTGGACATGTTGACAGTGTTATGATTTGCAAAACAAGGACCATGGCAACCCATTGTCAAACAGTGGAATGGGCTGCCTGGGAGAGCTGGGGAAAGCCTTTTTGTTTGTTATACTTGGCCTGGGCTTCCCCTTGGCCCTATGCCCCCCAATACTGTGGGGTGAACCCGTGAAAGGATTTGCTTTTTTTCCACCGCTCGTACTCTTGCCAATCTGGAGCACAGAACTCCTATTTGCAGCTGCTGCACTTATCCAGAAAGGCAGCTTGATCTGAACAAGATAGTGATGGGTGGGAGTCTGCAGGAAAGGGAAAGGGCCATGTTGTATGGAAAAACTGAAGCGAACTAAACCGAGAGCCAAAGGTGGAATTTCTTCTGCATACTCTAATAGGGTTTCCCTGAGTAAACAGCAACGCTGCAACTGTAGGCACATTAATACAGAGTTACCATGAGATTCCAGGGACCTAGGACCTTTCATGTGTTTGTAAAAATCTTTATAATGAATCCCTGTCGCCCCCCATTTTTATGGACAAGAATTTCTGGTAGCCACCTTATAGTTTAACACCACTCTGAAAAACTCATAAAGGTGCTAGTAAATTTCCTCATTAAGGGCCCTTAAAGCAAGACGAAAAAATGCTGAGATAAACTTCTGGCCACACAGAACACATTGTGCTTGCAACAATGAGTACGTTTACATAGACACCAATACTCCGATACAATAAAGATAGAACTCAGATTAAGAGTCGACCATGTAAACAGCTGTTTTTGATGACCTTAATCCAACTAAAGTCATAATCGAACTAAACAGAAATCGAGTTAAGAGGTGGAGTATTCCTACTTTAGTCTGATTATTGAAGTGCAGTACAGACATGTAAACACCTTAATCAAACTATTACCGTCATGTAGGACTTTTCACCGCATGTTGTGACAAGATATTGCATACACGGCTGTTTGACACTTTTCTCTAGGGGTGTAATGGATCACGGTTGATCGGAACATACGTGGCCCATGGGTTAATACGTTTTTTACTGGTAGATTAATTCTAAATTTGTAACGATCGCAGAGAGATCGCCTCTTCGGTCATTCAAATCCCATGTATGAAAGCATTAAGGCTTTCCTGTAAAATATAATGATGACGGAAGAAGTTGTGGTAGGTTATTCGGGATGTGGTGGGTTTCTTAAAGATGTTTTCTGTCACTACTTGTTTAATCTGCGTTCAAGAGTTCACACTTAGCTGATGATTGATTTTAAAGCTTGTTTGGCATGCTGTCCAGGGAGAGAGCCCTGAGCTCATAAGATCCTCGAGCCCAGGGTTCCCTCCCGTTTGCAAGGCGAGAGGGGAGTTTGAGCTTAGTTAGATCTTGAGAACTTCTCTGCTGTAGTAGCTAATGAACAGATAGTGATTTCTAGATAACTACTTACTAGGAACATGTCTATGGTGTTGATTTGGATTAGTCAATTAACTTAAGTTGCATGTTTTTAGATGGTGGGAGGAAACCGGGGAACCCGGGAGAAACCCACTTGAGCACGGGGAGAACGTGTAAACTCTGCACAGAAATGTCGACTGGCTTGGTAAGGACTAGAACCAGTGACGTTCTTGCTGTGAGGCAACAGTGCTAACCACTAGGCCACCGTGCCCCCTATCTAGGAAAGGAGGAGGTATAGAGGTGGAAGGGGGGATTCTTCAAAACAAAGATGGCTGTGATATGGATCTTAGGGTATTTATAGTGACTTATGGATCGTCTGATTGGTAAATCATAAATTGGATAATGCGGGACCAGCCGTGAGTAATCATAAGCACGTGATCCTCTCGAAATTAGTTTATAAATAAACGTCACTTAATGCATTCAGTGTAAGCTGCACGATTAATCATTAAAAGATCGGGATCTCAACACCCACGCAACAAAAATTTTAAATGATGGTGATTTGCATGTTTATTAATCCTTTGAATCGCTGCATTCAAATCTGTGTTTGAAACATGCAAAAATCAAGAAAGAGATTCAGTCTTTAATCTTTTGAGTTAGTTAAGAAGTTACAAACAGTCAAATAACACAGAAGTACTGAGATAACAGTTTATAGTTTAGATAAAACCATTGATGTTTATGGTAAAGATTAAAATAACTGTCATGTGCATTTAACTTGACGCTCAAAAATGAAAGTTGTTGGCAGCAATTACATTATTTAACCAATAGGTGGCCATGAGAAATATGCCACTGAATATTTCTTCAAAAATGACACATCCACAGTAGCAATGAAACATGAAGTTTTGAGTGAATAACTGAATCCTTTATTGAAAATGAGACTAAAAATTAACTTGACTTGTACAAATGATAATGTTAGATTTATACATTTAGCGTTTTCATCAACAGTAGAAGTAACAGTGAAGTTTTCACAGTAATAATCTGCATAATCACAGAAACAATCTGCATGTGCGCTACTTTTGACCGCATGCTGAGAGAAACCGAAAGTAACCCGACCAAATAGTGCAGTACTTTAAATGTCCAGTAGGTGGGGGAGTCAAAACCACAAGTGGCTATATGCAACTGTGCAACAACGATAGTGATTAAATATATATATGTTTTGGGGACCGAATCTCGTTATATTTTTGATGTCAAGTGCGGGCCGGATGGAGGGGGGGAGATTCGGCAGTCTGAGACCCCTGCTCTATTACCAAGCCAGTAAAGGACCACAGACACTCACATCGAAATATACAGAAGTTTTTTCTGTACATATGGCATGAGGGAATCAAATTCCATTCAAACAACATTCTTCCACCAGTCTATACTCGCATCCAATACCTTAGTTTGTTACAGGGGCAAGAATGAAATGTTCCTGAATGAAAGTGAAACTGCCGAACTGCAGTTAAACTCGAAAAAATAAAAATTAAACACCCGAAACTCTGGAGGAAACGTGTATAGCGTGGTGATGTAATGACGTTGATCGATCTATGTGCTTTAAAACAGGATCATAAAAAAGAAACATTCAAAAAGCAACTCATATAAACACCTTAATCAAATTATTGTCTTATTCAGATTAAGGCAAATAATTAGACTACTGATGTCCATGTAAATCTAGTCAGTGTTGAACTGGAATGGTAAATTGACTAAAGCACATGGCTGGTATGTACCAAGATAACTGTGTACCAGTCCAATCCCAAATAACCAGCCCCGGTTATTAGAAAATGGTGCTGAATATCGTAAGATGTTGGTTGGCCTCATTTTAAACCAGTCGAAGCTAGTTAAACCTGTTTTACTAAGACGTGACGCTAGTTGTTACCCAAGAGCAGATGGGGTGCAGGCAAAGTCTGGGTCACTGAGAGCAGGAAGGATGACGACCGCAAAAAGTCCCAGTTGCTTCTGCTTGCAGTGGTGTCAAGGTGTAGAGATCCACCCACTGACATCTCACTGTTTGATGTCCTGCAAGACCTTCAAACACAACCGGTTGTAATATGACTCATGCAGATGTGCATTTGTCACTCAGAATTTCGATGGTGGCTTTAAAAAGGAGTTTCAGGGTTTCTGTGGTCGGCTTTCTGTGAAGAAACTGTACCTCTATCTATTTCGTTATGAGCATGCATGTTTTGCATTTCTCAGTAGCAAGAAAACACTTCAATACTTTTCATAACAGAGTTCACGCTTTTAGACAGTTGGCTGAATAAAGATTTGGCATGCAAGGTTTGGGGAGGGCTCTGAGCTTGAAGAGACACTCTAAATGCTGATTTGTGTCTGTATACTTCTGCGTTTGGTCTGTGTTGTTCTGCAGTTACATTTTTGAGCATGTAGTAGGGCTTCTATGTTTCACTATGTCAAGTTTCTTTGGCGATATTTGGAGGTTACACCAGAAATGTGTGTGATTCTACTATAGAAGTAGGTCACACACTGTCTGGGAAAGGCCAAACATTCAACAACTTAAATCATATAGTAAACAAAAATAAAAAATTCATCTGGAGCTCCTCCACGAGACTCGACACTTGTTAAACCCTCACACTACCAATCTCAATGGACCCTTCACTAAGCCACACACCAATTGTGGCTTTGCAACCATAGCTACACGCAGGAGGTCTGTCTAGCTTTTGAGTGAGGGAAACAAACCAAAGCGTTGTGCATATAGATTGTGCAAATCTGATACCAGGTATCCTAAAAGTTTGGACAGGATGGTGGAATTATTTCCCTTTTCAAAACCTAAAACCCAAGGGGAGAAATCCCAGCGTGGATCAAGCTCTGTGAGGGGCGCTAAAGGAGCAGAGTTAAGTCGATTTTGTTTTCGATATTCCTGACACATTCAATGACAGACGGCAATAACTCACAGACCTCTTAAGCCTCCTTTCCACTGCACATGACAAACGACAAGCGACAGACTGGAAGTCATTCATTTCCAATGGAGAGTAGTCCGGGAGCTGCGTGGAGTTCCGATCATCTCTGTATGCGGAAAATTCTGATCCGAATTGAGCTGCGGATACGTTGAAATATTTGAACTCCTGCGACTAGACCGTATGCGATCGACCGACCGGATGTGATGTATTTCAGGGTTGTCCAAGCAGGTCCGTGCGCACAAGATAAGAAATAGAAGTTTTTTCATTATTTTTTGAATCAGAAAAAAGTCTATATTAAAAAACATTTCTATTCATAAATAAGTAATAAAAATACTATTTCTTTATGCTGTCTCCACAGTCCCTCCAAAATTTTTAGCGGTGTATGAGTTTCTAGTATTTATTCTTTCATTAAACCATGGTGAACACACGGAGAATAAAGGCTCTTGCTTTTGCGCTCTTATTTCGGACACTGCAAGAATAGCTTTTCTCCCATGGTGCACGACAAAACTAAAAAATTCTGTCCGACTGCCACAAGGGGGCGTAATCTGACAGTCGTGTCCAAATGTCGTGTGCAGTGGAAAGGCGGCTTTACAGTGAAAAGATCTAAACTGTGTTTCCTACAAAAATACAAAGCAGGTTATGTTTCCCAGCGGTCTTTTTTTCTCTTTTTGCTCTATATTATGTGCACTGCTCCGTTTAAGCCCTCACAATAGTAGTCATGCTAATAGCAGTCACATTTCCATCTGTTTCAAGCTACGAATATTTTAAATTGCATATCAACAGAACCGAGATGTGATCACAAACTGAGCAGTTGCGATAAATATACTTTACTGCAGCTGTTTTCAGTAATGTATATCCCTCATGCTCATGCCAGAGCTACAATTTACCGATGTTTTTGTCCGACTTTTGGAGATTTAGTCACTGGTGATGACGTTATAGCGGGTTAGTGTCTGCTTTTATATTTGGCGTCTGATTAATATTTGCTGGTAGGGAAAATTTATTTGTTCACTTCTGCTATTTATACTTTGATTTGCATTTTAATTTATTTATTTTTCCACTTAACTGCAAATTAGAATAGAAACTGTATAAAAAGCACACAAACATACTGACAGTTATTGGTACTGTAGATTGTAATGGGTTAATAATGCTAATATTCCGCACAAATCTATCAATTTTGCCTTTCTGGCTGTTCATTCTGTGAGTGAATTGTACAGAAGCACTGTCCATACGGGTTTCCTCGTCGGTTAGTAACGCCATATTTTTATTGCACAACAATTAATATATCAGGCTTTTTCGCTAAAAATAGGGAAATCACGGTGCTATTTATTATTCAATTATTTTTAAATTTCACCTCTCCTGCTGTGCATGAACTAAGCTGTTCAATGCTTCAATTTTAATTAAATTATTTTTGAATTACTTGCGTAATATGTTGTGAATATAACCCTGTAATTTATATCCCTGGGAATGTCTGACACCGGCGCGTACATATTGTAAAAGACGTGTCAGGCGCAAAAGCTTGACAGGCGTAGCAACAGTAACTAAGGAGGGCGGGGCTTAGCAAAAGGGTCAGTTTACTTCCACTTCTCTCTGCCCTGGCCACATTTGTCACCAATACCAAGCCGACCAATCTCAGATCTGGCACTTCATGATGTTGTGACGTGCAGTGTTGGGCACGTTCCTTTAAAAGAGTAATCAGTTATTTTTACTTGTTACACAAATAGTAACTGAGTTATTAACTGAGTTACGTAATTATAAAAGTAACTAATTACCAGGGAAAGTAACTATTGCGTTACTTAAAAAATCTCATTTGTCAAATGACTATAAAATAACTATAAAACATTGTACACTAATCTACACTATTTTAATGTTGTTGTGGGACAATGTGAGAGACAACGGCAACAAGTCCTCAACTATATATCTCAATATTATTTTATTTAATTCTGTCTGAGTAACAAGTGTTTGTGGTAGAGAAAAATTAAGTCTTATTTGCTTTAACGTCATGGCTTCGTCTTCTCTTTTGGTAGCAGAGCTCACGTTATCACCTGCGTAGCCACTAACTTTGTGGAGGCATGTGACGACGTGAGATGCTTCATTAGATTAGAGAATTACTTGTCACCAATGCAGAGAGACTTTTGTTTTCCTGGGCATAAGTTGCACAATACATAAATATTCTTGGCTTTCACCTTAACGTGGGTAAGGTAGTGCTTTTATTTCCAGTTTGCAAACGCTACCTTTGAACTTGTTGGATTTGCCATCGTTCTGACTCCTGGAAGTTGGTGTGTGCAACTTGTGTTAACACCCACCCTAGTCTACCTCTGACTGACAAATGATGGAAATGTATTCTATCTAAGCCAATCATCACATTCTCCCACATTCAGACACACCAATCATCATCACTGGTTGGTTATGTGTCCCACCCCAGCCTCGACAGACACACACACACACATACCTTAGAGAAAGAGAGGTCCTATGGCTGAGAGAGATGCTGCTTGCATGAAAACTGCTTCAGTGTTTTCAATTATAGTACCAGGCATTTTATTGTCAGTAACGGCGTTGAACGGGGGAAACAGTAATTCATTTGATTACTCGTTACTGAAAAAAAGTATCGCTGTTTGTAATGCTGTTTGTTTATAGCACCATTATTCCCATCACTGATAGTCTGGTAAAGGGTCTGCACTTGACACAGAAGTATAAATTGGCCTTTACTCGCATCATTCCCCTTTACTCCGAAGAAAGCGGTTCAAGCTCAGTGTCTTGCTCAGGTTTGAAGGTGCTGCGGAGTCAAGGGGGCTGAAAGTTGATTGATATTGGAGGTAGGGCGTATTTGATTATAGAGTTTTATTCTTCTACTGATTGCCGTTGTGCAGGGGTCTCCAAACCTGTTCCTGAACATCTACCTTTCTGCAGAATTCCAACCCAGATCTAACACTTACTTACTTCCAGGGATGTTTATATCAAAGTTGATATTTAGCCGCACCATGTTGGTGTTTAGGTGGGTCGTTATTCCAACGCTACCCATTGTGCCACTGTGCCACCACCTGATCAAACACACCTGAACCAACTAATAGGACCTGAAGCTGCACTTGATAATTACAGACAAGTGTGTTTGGTCAGGGTTGCAACTGAAATCTGCAGGAAGGTCGCTGTCCAGGAACAGGGCTGGTGACCCCTGGTATAGTGTGATTGCTAATGATTAATTAGACTTGTCAACTCTTTGTGCATGCTCCTCCCAAAACCTTTTGATTTTGATAAAACATTAATTCTTGAGGTGACACGGTTAGCACTGTCGCTTCACAGCAAGAAGGTTGGAGTCCTGGCTGGATCTGTGTGGAGTTTGCATGTTCTCCCAGGTTCTCCGGTTTTCTCCAGACCATGCGCTATAGGTGAATTGAGTAAACTATTGAATTGAATAAACAATTGTGGTCCTCCAGCTTGAACTAAATTGTTTCAAGCCTAGGCTAGCATGGAAATGTGCACTTTTTTGGCAACTTTTTCTTGCCTGTACACCTTTGATTTAGGTCATCTGCACATTGGCCTTAAACAAGTGTTATGGTTAAACAGCCAAACTGGAAAAGGTTTTGAGGGTACTATATTGGCCAACCTTCCAGTGCTCAACTGGCTCTGCTCAGACTTCCCAGGCTGGAACTGAAGCCTGAGGCGACAGAGTTGAAGTTCTTCCAGCTGGAGAGAGCAGCAGGAATAATTTAGATAGAGCACGTAAGCCGTGCACATTAGTTTCAGATCACTTGCATCCAGTTTTGGACTGTGTGTGCCAAGCTGTTGAATGTTTGGCTGTGAAAACAATATCCTGATAAGTCATAGCTTTGTTCGTTGAAAGTGGCATCGATATTGGCACCATCTGTACTTTGTTCAACATGGTGCTGAAGCAATAGTTGAAAGGGAGTGAAATGACAATAGTTTTTGTTTTTACCTTTTCTTTGCTGGTCTGTTTTGGAGAGCACACAGTCAGGCCTGTGGTCTAGACTCTTCCTGTCCTTTATGGTTACGCTGTGGCTTCGTTATTGTCTCATTGCTACCCTGTACGCAACACATGCACACATGCTAACCACTACATCATGTGCTGCATGTCCGCTCTCCTGATAAAACATACTTTCACATGCTCTTTCTCTGCTATGCAAGACGAGACTTTTTTTGTCGACAGGAAAGTCAAATTTTTGTGTTGCATTACAAATAACAAGTGACACGCTAGTGCTCACAGTGCAATTCACTGAACCAACATCAATCCTGATTAAACATCAATCACAATTAAATATAGTATCACTATGATCAATTCAATTCATGTTTATTTCTATAGCACTTTTATAATGTAGATTGTGTCAAAGCAGCTTAACATACAGTAGAAGTTTTAGTAGATGGAAACTGTGTCAGTCCAGTTGTCAGAGTTTAAGTTCAGTTCAGTTTAGTTCAGTTCAGTTTGGTTTAATTTTCACTGCTGAAAGTTCAAACATTGAAGAGCAAATCCATCGATGCGCAGCTCCACAAGTCGCAACCAAGCAAGCCAGTGGCGACAGTGGCGAGGAACAAACTTCACCAATTGACTTCTTGTCTGACAATTGACAATTGATTAAGGTCCATATACCTTAGTGTTCTCAAAAGCAATGAATTCTGTACCAATCTGTATTAAAGTAAAAAAAAAACGTCCATTTCCCGCTAGCATTTGAGCCTGTTCTTAAACACCGCTGGATTGGCCATTGTGCTCACCCATTGTGATTGGCTATTGTGTTCATTGTCTGTACCGCTGTTTGTTGAGTGTAAACGCATTATTCCCCACATTATTAGTGTTTAAGAACACACTCAAATGTTAGTGGGAAATTAACATTTTTTAATTTTCAGTACAGATTGGTACCAAACTTGATGCTTTTGACAACGCTAATATACATATGAAAAGTTTAGTTAAACTCTAAATAAGCATTTTATGTGTGCATGTTCAGTAATATCACTTTTATAGCAAAGAATAAGTCCTTTTCCTGGTGAAAATTTCTCAACATAAACGAAGGGAGGCTGAGAAAAATGTTAATTTTTGATAGAAATTTCAGACGACATTTAGAGGTTTTTGCAACTTGAACAGTGGGCAAATTTGGGAAATAAAATTTGGGAGTTTTAACGACCACAGAGAGTCAGGACCTCGGTTTAACGTCTCATACAAAAGACGGCTCACTGAGCAGTATAGAGTCCCCTTCACTTTACTGGGGCGTTAGGACCCACACAGACAAAGGTTGAGTGCCCCCTACTGGCCTCACTAACACCACTTCTGGCAACAACCTAGCTTTCCCATGTGGTCTCCCATCCAGGTACTGACCGGGCACAGCCCTGCTTAGCTTCAGTGGGCAACCATGTGAGAGTTGCAGAGAGCTAGCTGCTGGCATATAGACCCATGTCCTATCAGTTTCTTTTGTTTTGTGTTTTTCTATCCCATTGGGGACTTTCCATTGATTTCAGCTTATTTTATAACAGGCGGATGATTTCTGTCCCCTAAAACTAATCATTACAAAAAATACTTAACATGATCAATTAAGCCCATTTCAAGTTTTACTATACTGTAGTTATTGAGACACTTTTCTCCATAATGTTGACAAAACCTGATTTTCCTTACCTCCACTCTTTTTATATGAAACTTATAATATCTACAGCTGGTCCTAAAAGCAAATGTTTCATCGTTTTGTACATCGTTTTTTACAAGACTTCCCCGAAAGAGAATTTGACAGATTGAGCTATTTTCTGGGGATATTTTGCCCCCCACATATCTAAGTGTATACAGTGTACGCACACACATGGTGAAGGTGCAGACGGAGTCATCTACTATGCTCTGTCTTGCTCTCCAGCATTGGTTTGTAAACAAGACTTCTGATTGGCCAACGTCTCTCAGCCAGACACTCACTTATTATACCGCCCCGTCTGTACACTTCCTCCACAGTTAAAACCACCAGTGTGTGCCAACCCTTCATTACTTCTCCTATAAGCCCTCTGTTCTGTAGATTGCATACATGGACAAAAAAGTACTTCACATTATTTAGAATGATCTGATTTGTGGATTTGTTTCTTTTGGGCCATTATGAAACCACTTAAATTCACAACAGCAAGTTTTGCACTGGAAGCAATGCTCATATTTTCTCAAGAAGCTGTAATTTAGTTTCTTACTGCTGTTACATGTCTAAAAAGGCCTGTTTCCCTGCTGTTGAGTTTGTTTTCAAGCTGTTAGGTTTTTGGAAAGTCTTCCAGCAGAGGATCTACACTCTGCGATGGCTTTAGGGCCTCATATTTAGTTTTCTTTACTCGCTGATAAAGCACCTCAGCGTCCCGCTGCTTCTAGTTTAGTCCTTTCTCATCTGTTCTTCATTAGTCTGAGAAGGAAAAGCAGATGTCATCCACGTAGAGCTCTTCTTGCATGATTAAAACCGCAAGGCTTTCGTGATTATAGACTCTGCTGAAAAAAAGTTGATCATACAAATACAAAAATTGCAAGATTAATACATTTAGCTTTGTATATTAAAATGTTTTCTAAACATCTTATATAAAAAGCACTATTTATTGATCCAAGATGATTTATTTAGCTCTGAGTAAACATTTCAGGCTTTAAGATTCATCAGGCTGTATTTGTTTTATGTCTAGGCTTTGTATCTGTGCCATTGTGTTGCTTACACAATCAAGGCTTTAAATACGAAAATCAGCTGAACGTTGAGTTCCGACTTGCAGGCTTTTACCACAACAAACACTGTTTGTCACAGCCTTTCAGCGTGGTTCATCTAATTCTTGGTTCACTAATTAGCACTAATATTTACTTGTGCATGCATTTTAATGTGATAAATCTTTATTTGAACCATTTTCTTAATGATATATCAGGTTTTATGAAGCAAAATTATCAGTCATTTTTAAAAAACTAAGCTTATCATAAAGCTTTACTTATCACAATGTACAGTATCAGGGGCGGCATGGTGGCTCACTGGTATGACTCCCATGAGCTTAGAGGACTGCATGCATACATCTCTCCATTGACTCAAATAACGTATTAATAAAGTCATCTGGAATGGCAAAGAAAGCGTTCTTGCAGGGCTCCCAGAGTTCATCAAGATTATTTGGATTCATCTTCAATGCCTCCTATTTCATCTTACCCCAGACATGCTCAATAATGTTTATGTCTGGTGACTGGGATGGCCAATCCTGGAGCACCTTGACCTTCTTTGCTTTCAGGAACTTTGATGTGGAGGCTGAAGTATGAGGAGCGCCATCCTGCTGAAGGATTTACCCTCTCCTGTGGTTTGTAATGTAATGGGCAGCACAAATGTCTTGATACCTCAGGCTGTTGATGTTGCCGTCCACTCTGCAGAATTCTCGCTCGCCCCCAAACCACGATTTTTCCTTCACCAAACTTGATTGATTTCTGTGAGAATCTTGGGTCCATGCGGGTTCCAATAGGTCTTCTGCAGTATTTGGGATGCAGTTCAACAGATGATTCACCAGAAGAATCTACACTACCTTCTGCCACTTTTCCAAATGATCAACTAGAAGTCAAGCTATTATTTGCTGATCTTACAACTGAGATCGACGACAAGACTTTTGTCAGGTAGTGTCGTTCATATGACAATTATTTAGTATTTTGGGGTCAAACTGTGATCATTTTTATATGATAGCAAATGATTTTTGATCTAAATATGACTGGAATATTGTCTTCTGGAAATCATGGAGAAAATATAGGGTAGTCATTATGTTTTGCACAGAAAATCTAAATCGACATTCTTATATACAAAACCACTTTTAAAGCTGTAATACAATTTTTTTTTTGGATAATTTTTAATCTTAAAATTATAAACGGTTCCAGAAATGTTCATAAGATGTTTAGTTAAAATGATCTGGTCTGTAATAATGTTCTCAAACCATTATAGTTTTATAAGTACAGATAAACAGCCAATAGCTTAATAATAGGCAGGTAATAAGCCAGTAGCTAATAGTGAGAACTGGTAGTTAAACTAAGATGTTTTCTTGTTTTGTCTGTAAAAGTCTCTTTGACTCTGAGTGCTGATATCTGTACCACATACTACGATTTCAGCTAAAAGTCTTCTCTAATGTTCTACTGAAGAAACATTAGATATAATTATACATTTTGAGGGAGCTTTTCCTTTAAAGCTGGCTGGTTTGTTATTATTATGCTAAATATTCAGACTGACCATTAATAATTCAGTCAGCACCATGTCAGAAACATATGGCTCAAGCCCTGGAGAAAATCTGTACTCTACACCTGTTTTCCCAGCACATCCATCATAACAAACAGCGGTGTGTGTGTGTGTGTGCGTGTGTGTGTGTGTGTCTGTGTGTATTTATGTGTGTATATTGTGTTAGGGATACAGGGCTTGCAAAGCTGCTAGCTCAACATCCCGGGGCTATTATGTTTTCCAGTCGGGCTATGAAAAAATAATTCACCCTGTCCATCTTAATGGGAGGAAAAATCTAACCTATTTCAAGTGCTTCTGCATTCTCTCATATTGGGTAATTATGTTGGATGTGATTTTCATGCATCGACTAGCCACTATCAGTGTGTGTTTGAGCTTGTGCTGTGAAAAGAACTGATACCTCAGTACCAAGTTGACTAAAAAATAAATAAAATGATTAAGATAGGGGTGGCATGGTGGCTCAGTGGTCAGCACTGTCATCTCACGGCAAGAGGGTCGCTGGTTCGAGTCCCAGCTGGGCCAGTTGGCATTTCTGTGTGGAGTTTGCATGTTCTCCCCGTGTTTACGTCCTCCAGGTGCTCTGGTTTCCCCCACAGTCCAAAGAGATGCGCTATAGGTGAATTGAATAAGCTAAATTGCCGTAGTTTATGTGTGGGTGTGAGTGTATTGGTGTTTCACAGTGTGAGTGTTGTGACTGGAAGGGCATCCGCTGCATAAAACATATGCTGGAATAGTTGGTGGTTCATTCCGCTGCGGCGACCCCTGATTAATAAAGGGATTAAGCCGAAAAAAAAATGAATGAATGAAAATTGGCCTTAGTATATGACTATGTGTGTGAATGTTAGTGTGTATGGGATTTTTCCAGTACTGGGTTGCGGCTGGAAGGGCATCTTCTGCGTAAAACATATGCCGGAATAGTTGAGATTCACTCCGCTGAGGCGACCGCTGATAAATAAGGGACTAAGCCGAAGGAAAATTAATGAATGAATAATTAAATGTGGTTACTTTAAAAAAATATACAGTACATGTAGCCTATAGTAGATGCCATTATATAGTATATTTTTTTATTTAGTAAATTACGTCTTTTCTGTTCAGGCCACTTGAATTTATTTTGGAATGCTAAAAAAGAAGAGCTACCAAGCTTCTGCTCTGGATTTCCAGGCTGAAGTGTCTCGTCCTGACAGCAGGATGTGGCCGATCAGGTCAGACCACATTATCTTCAGCCTGCATAAAGGTAGAGCGCAGTTCAGTGCAAGATGAACAGTGAATATGTCATGTTTTACAGTTCCCTATTATGCTTTTTTGAGTATGAACTTTTTAGGGCTGTGCAATATGATAATATATATTGTATGGACAAATTATAAAGTCTGTTGTTTCATATAATGCTCTATCGATTATTCTACAGTGTCACAAAATACTTTGTTAATTCTCTTTCATAATTTACATGAGTGCAATATTACTCGCCATTATGGGGATTCAGACACGAATAACAGCACCGTAAGAAAGTTACGATATTGAAAGTACAATGTTTACATTTCGTATTTTATTTAGCAATATTTATCTATTTTATTTTATTTTTGTTAATGGACTTGTAATAATGTTTTTGAAAAGTGCTTTATATTGCTTTATATTTATATAAGTGCTTTATATTTCAACATTTTTACAGTCAACATTTAATCAATCATTTCCCCTGAAGTTCTAAATAAATAGAGAAAGAGGATCAAATATGAACTAGTAGATTTCTAATACTATATATACTTTATATACTTTAATAGAGAATATACTTTAAAATGCACAAAAAAAGAAATCCTTTAGAAAAAGTCCTTTACATGAGGTCAATATAAAAAAAATGAATTGATTGAATTTACAGAAATAGTGCTACTGTATATCATGTGATTATCATGAGATATAAATATTGCTATAAGGATATGATATGATTAGGACCAGACAGAATCTGCGGACATTATTTGCTATTTCTGCGCAGAATTTAGTAAAAAATCTGCAGATTTATGCGTAATGATCTTTGGGAGTATTATAACTAACAACTGAACATATGAAATTAAAAAGTAATACCTTTTTAACTTCTATTTAATGTTTACAATGCAAATCCAATTAGATCCACTTATTTGTTAAGCAAGTCTCTCATATAATAAATCTACTAAAAGACTAAAAATATTACTAAATATTACTACTTAATACTAACTGTATTGTAAATAAATCATATGAACATTTTTATATTCATTTCAAAACTGAATATATTTCAATTTACACACATTTACTCAAGTTAATAGACTCAGTGATGGGCTAAAAATCTGCGAATTTCTGCACGTGCAGATTCCGTGGGCCTAGATATGACGAAATATGAGATTTTTGTTGTATCGCCTAGCTGTTTGTGAATGTTAATGGTCAACACTGTTTTAAAGCCTAAAGTGCATAAAAATATTGTAATGGTCTGTTAAAAAGAGGAAGTGATTCTGAAACACTGCATCGAGTCTTCAGGAATTACAGTTTCATTTCCATAAAATATCTGTGTAGATCTGTAGCACATTTGCATAATGTCAGCCTCTTATGCACTGTCACCATGGCAAAGCCAAAATAATTCATTATTAATAATTAGTTATTACTAGTTTCACTGGAGGGCTAATAATTGTGCCTTCAACGACATGTTTAGTATAACACACATGTATATTTTTACTATTGAACACTCGGCAAAACGCATGAAAAGTGAAATGCAGACTGATTTATTTAATGTTAACTGCGCATTTCATTTTAAGATCACCTGTACATACAAACCCTTACAATTGTGAAACATTACAGGTGACATATACTCCATTGATTATTAATTATGATTGAATAAGTTAAGTTGTGGGTGGTGTTGTGGCACAGTGGGTAGTGCTGTCACCTCACAGTAAGAAGGTCACTGGTTCGAGCCTCTGCTGGGTCAGTTGACGTTGCTGTGTGGAGTTTGCATGTTCTCCCTGTGTTCACGTGGGTTTCCTCCGGGTGCTCCAATATCCACAAGACCAAAGACATACGCTATAGGTAAATTGGGTAAGCTAGATTGGCCGTAGTGTATGGGTGTTTCCCAGTGATGGGTTGCAGCTGGAAGGGCATCCGCTGCGTAAAACATATACTGGATAGGTTTTCGGTTCATTCTGCTGTGGCAACCCCAGATTAATGAAGGGACTAAGCCGAAAAGAAAATGAATGGATGAAGTTAACTTGTTCTTTGAAATCTACAGTAGGTATGTGGCTTAGGTAACTTCAAAAATTTTCTAGAAATGGTTTTGTATGCTTATTTATTGCTTCGTAAAATACCCCTAGAATCAGAAGGTCCTTATTTACCATATTTGGAAAGGTTGTGAATATTAATGAGCTCTGCTTTGACATAAATGTGCATTAAACCCAATACTAAGCATACTACATGTGTTTGTTTATTATAAACATATCTGACAAATTTCCCAACAAACATGATAAATTAGTAAAAGATACAAATAAACATACTTTATATTTCATTGGGGGTGGCATTGAATACATTTTTAATCTGTATATCCTGCATTTTACAGTCTGACAAGTTCTAAAAGGTTTTTCCTTAGTAATGCATAGAAAACAAACTGGTGCGGCTGGCTTTGACTTTGCTGCATCTCCCATGTTTAGAATAGGAGTCACACATTCATGGTGCATTTAATATAAACTTTGATAAACTTGAAAATAAGGGAGGAAAATTGTCATTGTTATAATCTCAAAGCAAAGCCTGGGGCGTGCATATTAATGATTCCTGATGACGTGGCTGCTCGTCAGGTCCGGATGATGTAGAACGTGACTTAAAGTACATGCATTCTTGCATACATGCTTGAGTGTTTCCCCATGAGAAATACAACAGTCTGTATTGCGTTCTGATTGGCCTATTTTTCATTGGGGTTTACGCTCTCAGAATTGACATGATAATGAGGAAACAATAGTGTCTGAGGTCATTTTTATGTACTGAACTCTCATTTTTCAACTATACATCGATATACCCAGCATTCTTTTAGGGCACATACATACAGTCTCATTGTTTTTATTAGTGAATTGCTTGAGCATAATTAATACCTATTTTTATAGCCAAAATATTTCATAAGAAACTATGAACTTAGCAGTATGAATGTTCTTTTCATGATGTGCTTTGTGATGGAGGTTGGGGTTGATCAACTAGTTCTTTCATTTACTTCCTTACATTATCAGACATGGGCACTAATGGATCTTGACCAATCATGATAGACATCAGAGCACACAAGGCTCTTGGAAAGGAGGGCTTTAGAAAGAATGAACTTTAAATGAATCAAACAAATTGATTCCTTGAGGAATGAGGTGATTTTTAAAGTGTTTTTTGACCATGGATGCATGTAAACATATTGAATGAGAATGCTTTAAATATATCAATTGGAACACAGTAAAACTTTTGTTTATTCCATTAAATGGCTTTTTGAATCTGTGACTATCAGTCGCATGCAAACCTGTTCTTTAAAGTCCACCGTGTAACTGCAGAATCAATCAGTGAGCTTGTCATGCCTGTGATCCATACTTTATTGAATCATTGTACCAGGTGTTTTCCCCACATTCAAATGATTTGATCTTACCTGTGACCTTTGTTCGGTGTGAGTTGTGGCCAGACTCAGGCTGTAGTGATTGTGTTAACACCCCACGCGCTCTGCTGCTATTTTTAGAATGAAGAGGCAGTAAAAGTTTCCATTTATGCCCCCTGTAAAAAGAGTAACAGCAGGAAGTGAAGTGATGGCCAATGCAAAAGCTCCATTTCTCTGTCAGATGATTCCCTTCCACCTGCTGGCCCATGGCTGTCACTGCAGCTCAGCATCTCATAGTGATTTAACAACAGTTCATTTTTGTGACTTTATGACTTATAATTATGTGGATTAATTATTATGATATTATTTATTATTATAATAATATTTAAATAGAATTTTGATTATTCTCTATTTATGACCTACAATTATGTGGATTAATTATTATGATAGTATTTATTATTATAATAATATTTTTAATAGAGGTTTTGGTTATTCTCTATTAATGACCTACAATTATGTGGATTAATTATTATGATAGTATTTATTATTATAATAATATTTTTAATAGAGGTTTTGGTTATTCTCTATTAATGACCTACAATTATGTGGATTAATTATTATGATATTATTTATTATTATAATAATATTTTTAATAGAGGTTTTGGTTATTCTCTATTAATGACCTACAATTATGTGGATTAATTATTATGATATTATTAAAATTATATTATAGTAATATTTAAATAGAGTTTTTGGTTATTCTCTATTAATGACCTACAATTAGGTGGATTAATTATTATGATAGTATTTAATATTATGTTATAATAATATTTTAATAGTTTTTGATCATTCTGTACCTAATTTCACAGAGAATCATTCTTTAAATTTTATATTCTGTTTATAAATGTATTAATATTGTACAATATTGTGTTAATGTGTATACAAAAAATAATTAATATTCGTTTAAAATATCTATATACATTATAGATTAATGTTAGATTAAATTAATATGCGTTTAAAATATCACGCATACACAACACACACTCTTTATCTTTGTAGATAGACAGACAGACAGACAGACAGACAGACAGACAGACAGACAGACAGACAGACAGACAGACAGACAGACAGAGAGATGGCAAGACAGACAGACAGACAGACAGACAGAGAGATGGCAAGGCAGACAGACAGACAGACAGACAGACAGACAGACAGAGAGATGGCAAGGCAGACAGACAGACAGACAGACAGACAGACAGACAGAGAGATGGCAAGGCAGACAGACAGACAGACAGACAGACAGAGAGATGGCAAGGCAGACAGACAGACAGACAGACAGACAGACAGACAGACAGACAGAGAGATGGCAAGGCAGATAGATAGATAGATAGATAGATAGATAGATAGATAGATAGATAGATAGATAGATAGATAGACAGACAGACAGACAGACAGACAGATAGATAGATAGATAGATAGATAGATAGATAGATAGATAGATAGATAGATAGATAGATAGATAGATAGATAGATAGATAGATAATTGAATGTTATTATAATATTCATGTTTTGTGAATATTGGGCTTAGATCATTGGTAAAATTTATTAATTTAGGTTTCAATTACATGTGTTTAACTATTTAACTATAACATATAATAATTTATCATAGAAAAATGTTATTTAACAAATGTATTAAATTGTCTGTCTGACACAGTGTATCTAGGATATTTCATAAAATGTTCTGATGCAATAATATAATATATAATAGAAACATTTACAGTTATTTGTGTGTGGTATATTGAAATATTTTGACATACAATATATAGTATTATTATGGGTGGTGTAGTGGGTAGCGCTGTCGCCTCACAGCAAGAAGGTCTCTGGTTCAGCCCTAGCCGGGCCAGTTGGCATTTCTGTGTGGAGTTTGCATGTTCTCCCCGTGTTCGTGTGGGTTTCCTCTGGGTGCTCCGGTTTCCCTCAGTCCACACACATGCACTATAGGTGAATTGGGTAAACAAAAATGTTCTCAGTGTATGTCCTGGTCCTGCCGATTGGGGGTTGAGCGTTGGGCAAACAACCCACCTCGTAAAAACTAGATGTTACAAAATACCAATATTGTGCGGCTAAATATCAACTTCGATATAAATGGCCTTGGGGGTAAGTAAGAACAGTATATACAGTATTATTATATGTTGTTACACTATATCTTTATGTATTGAAGGATTTTTGGATTTGACTAGCGATGAGGAGTTCAGATCGTCTCGTTTAGCGAGGTGAACGAATCTTTTTTTGAGCAATTCCCTGTTTACCTGTTTTTGTGTCTGAAATTGTTCACGTTACACAGACAGTCTCCTTTAAGCTAAACCAATGCACACAGTCTGAGCCGAAAGGAGCCATGATTAGGTCACCTTTCGAGTCTTCTGGTATTTGAGTCGTTCGTTCATCATATGACAGCTGGTAAAGAGAAATCTGAGGACTTGAGAAATGAATGAATCAAATCTTTTTCTGGCTCTAAATTCATGTGATTGGCTTCTGTCTTTCATATGATGAAAGAACGAGTCAAACCGAGGACTCGAAAGATGAACGGGTCAAATTTTTTCCGGCTATAAATGCATATGATTGGCTTCTGTCTTTCACGTGATAAACAAATGACTCAAACCCGATAGAAGACTGAAAAAAGAACTAATCCTCTATTCCACCTGCACAAATGTGCGCATGCACAAATGATCGAATCACTCCCTCAGAAGACTCAACTTTCTCGAGTCATGCAAAAGATTCGTTTTAACCTCACAGTGCAACTTGACAATTTCTTCAGATCTTAATGAATATTGTTTTGAATCTGTTCTTCTTCTTCTTTTCTGTGGTTTCTGCAGTGAATGAGATCATCAGGAAGGATCTGACTGGAGTGCATGGCAGGAGTCAGACATAGAGGAAAAAAGCCTGATCAGGAACCAAGCCGGAGCCCTCCAGTGTCTGTTTATGCGCCATTTTCCTTTCACTCAGCGCCGCACGTGAGAGAAACAGCGATAATTCGATAATTCACCTGTCACAAACTGGATCATGGACCACATTTAACCAAACATGCAGAAACGGCAGCGTGTTGATGTGCAAATGGTGTTAAATTTCCTTTCTATTATTTGACTTCTGAAACCGGTCCAATGTTGACCTCATATGTCAGTGTTGTCAGAATTGAGCCTCCATAAACAGTTTGGACTGGACAAGTGAAGTAAAGTCGCATTTTTCCATAATTATTCCATAACTTTTTGACTGAACCCACTCAGATTAGTTTATTTCGACCATAACCTCATAACCTATGAGACCAAGCCATTACTTTCCAATAATAAGTGGAGGGAAAGGGGATGAATTGACAGCTAATGTTGAATATGTTTAAGCGTAGCTTGTTTTTGCATAACATAAAAAAGCCTTACATGAGGATAGTTCACTCAAAAATTGAAATGTGCGTTTAAATTACTCAACCTCAGGGTATCCAAGATGTAGGGGAGTTTTTTTTCTTAAGAAGAACATTGAAGAAGATTGTTAACTAAAACTGTAGCCCTTAAGTGAATCATAAAATGACAAAAGTCAATGACTACTGGCACTTTGAGAGCTAAACGAACATATACAGACAGAACTCTAATGGTGCCTTCACACCAGATGCGGATGAAGCGTCAAGCGTGAGTGTTTTACATGTTAAGTCAATGCAAAGACGCGAATAGACATCCTGCGGTGATTCGTGCGAATGAGGCAGCGCAGATGACGATTCGCTTAAGATGGAAAATCTGAACTTTAGCAGAGTTTCATGCCGCATCTACCAATCAGGAGCTTGCTCTTGTAGGGGCGTGATCATATATAACAAATCCAATGATCATATATTCCATCATCCAGGGATAGTTTTTGGAGGAGATGATGAACTCACAGAGCTGGACAACATAAGCTCATTCTGAAAACGTAGCCCTATATACATTCCTGGAGATCGCGAATTATGTAGCCAGAGGTACGTATGGCTGCATTTCATTTTTAAAATGAATGCTACGGGGCGGCATGCTGCTGTTCCTTTCCGATATGAACGGCTTTCCCGCTGTTACCAGTTTGTCTGGTTAGCTCGCCATGTACGTCAGTGGACTTGAAACGCAGAGAGGAATTGACCACAATGACGGAATTTAAGTCTGGTGAAGAACGGTTCTAGAAAGTGGGGAAAAAAGAAAAACAGAAGCCAATAAATAAACAAGTAAATAACAGGGTGAGAATGTGGTAAAATCTAAAAACGTGGTAAAAATCAGGCGAGGGATTTTCTTTTTTCTGGATTGTTTTTTTTTTTTATTGTGCTTGGGTTTAGGGAAGTGGGTGGGCGGGTCAATCTGTGCTTTTTAAAATACTATTGGTTGGGTTTAGAGGAGGAGGAGGGTGGGTCAGTCGATTGGTCAGTCAGTCAGTCATTCAGATTTATGCGAGAATGAGTTAGATTCCTTGACTTCAGTCCAATGAACAATTAGAGGTGGAAAGAGTACTGAAAAATCAGACTCAAGTAAAAGTACTATTACTTACCCAAAAATATTGTGCAAGTAGAGTAAAAGTATCTGTTGTATATATTACTATAATTATGACTAAAATTATGACTAAAAAGTAGCTTTATTTGTCTAAAAATACAATGGCTTGTCATCAATTATTCCCTACATATAATATAGGGTATTATTCAGTTTGTTAGCTTTTTTTACTTTCAAAGAGACATTTTTTATTTTGTCAGTCATCGAGGATCACAATGTTTGTTTAAAATATTTTCAGATGACCTGAGGTTGAATAAATTAACAGCAAATATTCATTTTTGGGTGAACAATCCCTTGGAACTGACTATACGTTAATGCACTGTTCATAAAGGGAATTCTTTAAAAGCCACAAATGCACTTCTTGTCAGTAGACGATATTTTATTTAAAGTTTCTCATTAAAAGGAGGTTTGTTACAGTGTAGATATTGCGCTAACACAGCTGAGAAAAACCAATGAAATTTGATTTGAATGTAAATAGAAAACTGAACCTCCGTGCCTTCGCGTACAGGGCTGTAAAATTACCAAAGTTATCAAAAAATTTGCATAAATAAAGGTACATCTATCCTTGTGTCAAGTCAGTCAATAAGAGACTTTTTTGCCATACCACACTCACCGGCCACTTTATTAGGTACACCTTACTAGTACTGGGTTGGACCCCCTTTTGCCATCAGAACTGCCTTAATCCTTGGTGTCATAGATTCAACAAGGTGCTGGAAAAATTCCTCAGAGATTTTGGTCCATATTGACATGATAGCATCACGTAGTTGCTGCAGATTTGTCAGCTCCACATTCATGATGTGAATCTCTTGTTCTAACACATCCCAAAAATACTCTATTGGATTGAGGTCTGGTGACTGTGGAGGCCATTCGAGTACAGTGAGCTCATTGTCATGTTCAAGAAACCAGTCTGAGATGATTCGCGCTTTATGATATGACGTGTTATCCTGCTGGAAGTAGCCTTCAGAAGATGTGTACACTGTGGTCATAAAGGAATGGTTATCAAATAACCACGGTTGTAATGAGTGGTTATTTGAGTTGCTGTTGCCTTTCTATCAGCTCGAACCAGTCTGGCCATTCTACTCTGACCGCTGGCATCAACAAGGCATTTGCACACACAGAACTGCAGCTCACTGAATATTTTCTCTTTTTCTGACCATTCTCTGTAAACCCTAGAGATGGTTGTGCGTGAAAATCCCAGTAGACCAGCAGTTTCTGAAATACTGGCACCAACAACCATGGCACGTTGAAAGTCACTTAAATCATATAAACCTTTCTTCCCCATTCTGATGCTCAGACAAGCAGTTGGACAGGTGTACCTAATAAAGTGGCCGGTGAGTGTAAAACAGTATAGTTATCATATTTTGTTTGATCTGTTTTACTAAAGATTACACTTGTATTTTATCAAGTTTTTATACCCCATGTTACAGTTTCGGGTAGATGTATTACAGATCTCATGGATATTTCCTTAAACAATATCATCTTTTTATATATAGTGTGTAGAAC
Source organism: Danio aesculapii (assembly GCF_903798145.1). Classification (NCBI taxonomy): domain Eukaryota; kingdom Metazoa; phylum Chordata; class Actinopteri; order Cypriniformes; family Danionidae; genus Danio; species Danio aesculapii. Next base: position 8,835,741 of record NC_079457.1, on the reverse strand, counting down.
ATTCCAAATATGGAAATCAGTTTCTGTATTTATACCTACGTTTTCTCTTTCATATTAATTGCAAGCTTTATTTATTTATTTTTTGCAAGATTTATTGAACTAACAAAGCACAATAATCAAGAAGCATCTTTTTGAGATTATTTTTGATAGAAATCCTGCCCACTTTTTCAACAAGACAAAATGCAATAAGAGTATTTTTATATGCCTTAACAATTTTGGCTTGCGTATGGAATACATCAATAATTCATTTGTAAGTATCGTCTAAAAAGTGACCTTTATTCTTTAGGAAAACATAAAAAGTGATGTTTCTGTATTTTTTTTTTTTTTTGTACAGCGGGCTTAACAGAACTATATACAGAATGTAAACCATATATTTTACTGTAAATAGATCACCCTTTACAGTAAGTGTATAGTGTGTTTCTGTTATGTCTATTTTTTCAAATCTGAGTCCTAATCGGAAGAGAATGTTTATATGAACTGAATCAGTTGTTCTCTTGCAATTTAATACCTTATAACCAATGCTCTGGGAATACATCGACGACCAAAGCTTTTTTTTTGCTGCATATACTGTAGTACAAACTGCATTTAATTTTTTTTATATATATATTAATATAAGACTGTCCATGGCGAAAGAGAGACCAATTATATTTTTTATTGCATTAGCTTGTCATATTCATGTTTTGGCTTAAACGTGTCTTATCTATAATGAGCAATAAAACTGAACGCTTTAAAAAGATGCTGTTTTGATTTGTCATTTCTTAATGAGACATGTTTTTGCTCTTTCACTATAGACAAATTACTGGTTTGTAAACATTTAGGATGCCCACGCAGCGAGATTGCTGAAAAAAACTTGTGTATGTGAACTTACATTTTTACATTTCATTTTAAGCATTCAGTGCTGAAATCATTGTTGTTAGCATTTTTAATTAGGAGCATTTTTAATTAGGTCCTCACTCCATTCAGCTCCCTTTTAGCCAAAGACGTCTGCGGTTGGCATTAAAAGCAGTATGGGGTTGGCGCCAGTGGTGTTGGGGCGGCGACGCATGCACTCTGGTGCTCGTGGCGACCTGGGATCGATTCCGCCTCGCGGTCCTGTGCCGATCCGTCCCCTCTCTCTGCTCCCTATGCTTTCCTGTCAGTAAAAACCCGAAAAAATAATTATTAAAAAAATAATAAATTAATTAAAAGCAGTATGGTGTACGGTAAAATTTGGCATCCTACAGCACAACACTGCATGTTTACTATTACAACCGGTCTTTTTTTGCAACTGATATGTGTGGTTGAATTGGGGGTGACGTCATGTGTGAGTGTGACGTAGGTTGGTAATTGCCCTATTGGCTGCTTTTCTTAGACCTAGAATAAATTGTATCTAAAAAAAAACATTGTCTTGCCACTGAAAAAAAAATCCCCAGTTGTTATTTTGCGTGTGTGTGTTCATTTAAAAAAGTTACACATGTCCATAAAGGACAAAATGTCTGTCAATAAGTAAGTGTTATATTTCAATATTTTTTCTATTTATTTTTTATTATAAATGTTATAAAATATTACTAAAATATATTGCTCCAAAAGTTACCCTCCAAAAAGTTAATTAAAGTGTACCTAATTTACTTAAGTTCAAGTTAAAATATAATAAATTGTACACTGTTTTGAATCATTGCCAACAACATGAAACTTTGTTAGTAAAGAATCCCTTTTTGCACTGCACTGGTATGAAATGTTGCGATTTTTGTGTTTTAAGGTCCCTATAGTGCAACCTTTTTATTATAAACTGTGTATAAAATAGCTTTATGAAAGGAAATGGGTGAAATATTAGTTTAAGATATACTATTAGTATATTTACTTACTATTAGTAAGTTTAATGTAAACACATTTTTACAAAACGTATGCTGTTTAGATTAACAGCCAGAATGATCACAACAATAAGGATGAACGAGGATTATGTTTCTCCATAATACGTTTTAACAGACTTTCAAATGGTTTCTAATGAATCAGTTCGACGATCTTGCTCATTGACATTGCTAAACGGACGGCATGAACATGCAATCTGAATGAATGAATCTCTTTGAGTGAACATGCTTGAGTGTGACTCGAGTAACTGAATGAAAGTCTCCGCCTGGTCCTGCAACGAGTTGTTTTACTAATACACATCGACATATGTAGTTAATGTAGTTAAAACCATTTACAATATAATTACACAAGAATAAACGACGTTTCTGTTCTCTAAATATGCGATCTGGACTTTAGCTTTGCTCGATTCGTTACGAATCGATTCTTTATGAATCAATGAGAGCGTTCCGAATCTGTTCACGATTCAGTCATTAGCATTTACAGAGTTTGCAACGTGGAGAACAAAACAACCGCTGGAATAGGTGGATGGTCTTTTACAATCCTTCGAAGCACTACCTGAATATGTGATGAAGATGGCTGATTTAGATGGCTTCAGAAAGGTAAGAACTGTTTCAGTAATTCAAAACACCAACGATATACAGCTTATCAAACAGGAGTAGCGTTAACTTAGGCCTTATAAACAGTACCAAGCTAATACATATTTAAATATTGGAAGTATTGCATTTGTAAGCGACAAAGTAAGTGGTTTTCTTTGATTATTAAGACACCATATAACAAACCAAGGTGCACAAGTAGCAATTAACACTAACAAAGCACACACAGGGTTAGTTAAATCATAGTAATCATAAATCATAGCTGTGCTACACAAACAATTTAAGTATTATATGTGTTGTAAAACTGCTTTTTTTCACGAAGGGTGATCAATAAACATTACATTATAATAGTAAATTGTTGTTTTTTTTTGTAAGTATAGAGGGAAAAACAATTATGACAGCGAGCTGCATGGTGAAAAATATAAAGACTTGCTTATATTTACATAATATATGCGTATATATGTTTACATAATAATTTCTATAAAATAATTTTTTACGAACCGTTTCAGTTTTTAGCAAAGTACATTAACTTTCTGGTTTTCAAGCGTTTGCATTGAACAAGTAAAGGAGAACAAAATTGTAACTTCCTGATAAACTGGCATCAAATATTAAACTGAACAATATAATTAGCTGTGGTTGGAAAAGACACTGTGGAGCTTTTTTTTCTTAAATAAAAAATGACTTGCGCCTCAGAAAATGAAGAAATGCAAGGAATGTGCAGTGGTTTTAGAGGTGTGAGATGCTCCAGAAGATAGTTCTGGATGTGATGATAATAGTAATACTGAACCACTGTGATGACAGACTTTAGCTTAGGCAATTTAGATTGACTTAAGGCCCGGCTCACACTGTACGATTTTTATATTTTTTTAATCTAAAAAATATTTATTTTTTTATATAATCCTGAATGATTGTAGCATGTTAGACTGCACGAACATGGCTCCCATGTCACACTTAAAGATCTCAGCTGTCATACTGAATGACATACTGAATGACAAAAAAGACGCACTAAACACGAAAGAACACACCCCCGGAGTTTGACATCATCCCCCAGTGACACTTTCGCTATCCTGCGTTCTGTAATGATTCCTCACAGCAAACATAAACAATCTGTAGCGGCAATTTTGCACACAACGTGTCTGAATCATAAATCCAGGAAGAAAAAAACAGTTTTGACATTTCCCTGCAGTCATTTAAATTGTTGCATGGATTGCGTCATCATATTCTACGCTTCTATTGGTTCTTAGATTGACGCTCATCGCAGCTGTTGTCACACTGCAGGAAAGTGTCTGAAATCTTCTGACACTGCCAGAACTTCATCAGAGGGATTAAGTGGCTGTCTATGAATATGTCAAACCAACGATCAAAGACCACAGAATTTAGCCTAGGATTTCAGAATTTTTTTAGGATCTCCCAAATTTGCGAGTGTGAGCAGGGCTTAAAACAACATTTCAGATGTTTTTCAATGTGCTCGCTTCGCTGATTTGTCCATTAATGCCTTCCCATAATTAGATTTTTTTTTAAAACAAATATTAATACCTTTTTTTTATCCGAATATATTGGAATTTGTTCAACAAACGTGTTTCCATCATAGTTTATGTGCATTTCTTTTTATTGATAAATTCTTCTTATAAAATGCTTATCCTACGCAGTTGTGCGCATACTTTTATTTATGCGCAACTTGGCGTTTCTGTTAAGTATATTGATAAGCGATATTCCACCCTGGTCTCATGAAGAAACATAACTATCATCTTGTTAAGTCGTGACGTATCGGTGACATATGGAATATTGTTTCTGGGTCCAAGCCACTACTTATTTGAATTGAGAAAATATTTGTTTATAAGCACTTTTTGTCCTATCACACATTAAAGTGAATTTTTATAAAACCATGGTGTACACGACTGTCTCTAGACTTGCTGCATCACAGACACCAATATTGTAACAATTAATAAACAATTAAAAAAAACTTAGGCATGGTTTTATTTATTTATTTATATATATATATATATATATATATATATATATATATATATATATATATATATATATATATATTGCGATTTGTAATTTTGATTTGATCTTTTTGTCTCTTTTGTGGCAAATTCGTACGAATTTGTACAAGTTTAGTCATACGAAAATGCACCCAACCCCAACCCCTACACCCCCAACCGTCATTGGGGGAATAATCAAATTGTACTGAATTGTGCTAGTAAGATTGTACAAATTCATACGGATTAGCCACTAAATCAAAAAGTTACAAATTGCCATGAGATGCCATGAGACATACGCATGAAAATAGGCCTTATGTGAGACTACAATATGAATTAAATAATTTTTTCACATGACTCATTCAAACAGACCCTTAGCATAAATTAACAATTTCTATTTTAATAATAATCTCAAAGATGTTTCAGAATTAATTGCCGATATGCACAGCTAGTGTTTTTCAGTTAAACAATAAACTTCCGGTGAAAGGTCAATGTGACTATTTTCAATTTAAAATCTTAAACCTTTTTTAAGATTTTGTAATGGCAAGACAGTGCACCAGAAGCGCATGAGCTGACTGACTGAAAATAAAAAAAGGCTGTGTGTATACAGTGCATCCGGAAAGTATTCATAGCACTTCACTTTTTCCACATTTTTTATGTTACAGCCTTATTCCAAAATGGATTCATTTTTTTTATTTCCTCAATTCTACACACAAAACCCCATAATGACAATGTGAAAAAGATTTTTTGAAATTGTTGCAAACTTATTAAAAATAAAAACCTGAAAAATCACATGTACATCAGTGTTCACAGCCTTTGCCGTGAAGCTCTAAATTGAGCTCAGGTCCATTCTGTTTCCACTGATCATTCTTGAGATGTTTCAGCAGCTTAACTAGAGTTCACCTGTGGTCAATTCAGTTGATTGGACATGATTTGAAAAGGTATACATCTGTCTATATAAGTCCCGGGTTGACAGTGCATGTCAAAGCACAAAACAAATATGAAGACAAAGGAATTGTCTGTAGACCTCCGAGACGGTATTGTCTTAAGGCACAAGGTTGGGGAAGGTTACAGAAAAATTTATGCTGCTCTGAAAATTTCAATGAGCACAGTGGCCTCCATCATCCGTAAGTGGAAGATGTTTGAAACACCAGCAGTGTTTCCAGATGTAGCTGACTGATCCCATCCCAAAAGCTGTTGAAAAACCTCTGAAAACCAAAAAGTGCCGCCCAACAATCAGTAGACTCTAATAACCTGTCCTGGTTGAGATGTCGGTTTGGGGAGGGAGATCACAAGCGTTTCTACACTGTTCTCAGCGTATTTATGCGAAGAACGGGGGCTGTGGCATCTCTTTGGGAGATCAAAACAGGTTTATAAGGGCAGACCGGGGCTGGCGTGCACGCCGTTGCAAAACCGCCCAAATTTTCACTACCTGCCCATGTCATTTGTTTTACCCGCAAAATTAAATTCATTGATTGGGAAAATTGATTCCCCATAGATTGAGAAACCGCCCAATCTGGCAACACTGACCACGAGGACTCTTCCTAGAGCTGGCCGGCAATCTAAGCTAAGTAATCGGGGGAGAAGGGCCTTAGTCAGGGAGGTGATCAATAACCAGATGGTCACTCTGTCTGAACTCCAGCGTTCTGCTGTGGAGAGAGGAGAACCTTACAGAAGGACAACCATCTGTGCAGCAATCCACCAATCAGGCCTGTATGGTAGAGTGGCCAAACGGAAGCCACTCACTGCCTGGAATCTGAAGGACTCTGACCATAAGAAACAAATCTCTCTGGTCTGATGAGACTAAAATTGAACTCTTTGGAGTGAATGCCAGACGTTACGTTTGGGGAAAACCAGCCACCGCTCATTTCCAAGCTAATACCTTCCCTACAGTGAAGCATGGTGTTGGCACCATCATGCTGTGGGGATGTTTTTCAGCAGCAGGAGCTGGAAGACTAGTCAGGATAGAGGGAAAGATAAATGCAGCAATGTACAGAGACATCCTGAATGAAAACCTGCTTCAGAGTGCTCTTGACCTCAGATTGGGGCAATGGTTCATCTTCCAGCAGGACAATGACCCAAAGCACACCGCCAAAATATCAATGGAGTGGCTTCACAACAACTCAGTGAATGTCCTTGAGTGGCCCAGCCAGAGCCCAGACTCAAATCCTATTGAACATCTCTGGAGAGATCTGAAAATGGCTGTCCACCGTCGTTTCCCATCCAACCTGATTGAGCTTGAGAGGTACTGCAAAGAGAAATGGGCAAAAATCCCAAAGACAGGTGTGCCAAGCTTGTGGCATCATATTCAAAAACCCTTGAGGCTGTAATTGCTGCTAAAGGTGCAGCAACAAAGTATTGAGCAAAGGCTGTGAATACTTATGTGGATGTGATTTTTTTTTTTTTTAAATTTTTTTCCAGGTTTTTATTTTTAATAAATTTCAAAAACTCTTTTTTTCCCACCTTGTCATTATGGGGTATTGTGTGTAGAGTTTAATCCATTTTGCAATAAGGCTGTAACATAAAAAAATGTGGAAAAGTTATTCCAGAGAATATATTCCAGATGCACTGTATATCCTATTGAGTGTAGTGTTGACTGTGATGATACAAGCTCCTCTACAAACCACCTGTTCTCTTTGTCGCAAAGCTGCTCTGAATTAAAGCAGTTAATCATTGACCAGTTCAACCAACATTGCTATGATACAACAGATGCTCATTTCGTCCGTTTCAATCTCAACAGAAACCAACAGATGACTCTTTGACTTTACATCTCAAGGCAAATAAGCATCTTGAAGCGTTTCCTTCATTGCCAGGCAACAGCTTGTTTGTGCCCTAACTAGGGTGGATGGCATGAATGAACCCAGTGTTCAGGAAGTGGCTCGCTATGACATCACTGGCTTTGAGCAACATAAATAAATAAAGCAGCACGTGGGTCGCGACAGAACACAGACACATTTCCCCCCATTTTATGCTCGCTTTTGCAGATACGCAGTGAGTCATACGCCCTTTATCTCAGATTAGATAATCAAATCAGATCTCATGCACAATAACCGTGAAGGGAACAAATGGCCCCGATGTTTTCACTGGATGGGAATTTCATTCAACGCTGTGTTACTGTAGAGTCTTTTCAAAACCGTTTTCTTTGACATGTTTGAGGGAGATTGTGGAAAAGTGGCTCGGCGAGTGATTGAACAAGAGCGTTTGATTGTGTAGTTTGGTTGTAGTGACATCATCTTGCAATAATAGATGATGAAGGTCAATTTTTAAAAAGTTCCTTGTATTATGAAACACTGATGGACACATTAACTGCTAATTACTATGAGCTCAGGCTCTATTGAAAGCAAGAGGCTGCAGGCAAACACACAGTTTTTATGCACTTGTCAATTTTGATATTTTGGACTAGTTGGCTTTTTAAAAAGATATTAGTTAAATTGCTTTAAAAAAGTGAGTAAATCTATTGTCTTAAAGGTGCAGTAGGTGATCGTCTTCAGAAACATTTGTTGTTGTGTTGGTTGAAAGTCTCTTCACATTCCAATAGTAGTGATTAAAATAAATGATCTAAATGTATTTATATGTATTTTTATATTCTGGGTGACTAAAAAATGTTCATGCAATTAATTATTGACGTGCCGATATTTCCCATAATTCTGATAAGTAGCCCAAACTGTCTGTCAGCAAATGTAGATTTGTACATCTGCACGTCTTTTCACACAAATGCTAAATCAAAACTTTTGAAAATCCTGAATCAATATTGGAGTTAGTTTTGCATGCTAGAGGAAGGATGACACCATGACTGAAGTATTTCTTTTAGACAGGTAATGTTCTGTTTTAAACTATTTTAGTCACGCAAAGCTCATGTTGTTACGGATATATGCACAGAAGTGTTATTCAGCCTAGGCATGGGCTGGAAATAGATTCTGACGGTATGATAACCTTGGATAAAAATATCACAGTTTTACGGTTTGATGGTATTGTGATCACTGCTCTAAAATATATTCTTTTTAGATGTTTGGGTAAAAACTAAAACTTTTTACCCTTTTGAACACAATATATTTGATTTTGAGAAACATTTAAAATATTTTGGAGCAGTAAACATGTCAGGCTAAATAATTCAAATAAATGATTGACTTTTGCTGTCTTCATTAGTTTCAAAAACACAGATTTCTTTACTATTTAAAACGTCTTTTCTGCTGGAGATACTGTTGTCCTAAACAACAACAACAACAACAACAACAAAAAAGTAAATAAAAAATCTTACATATCTTAGGAAAGGTATTGCAGAAATTTTTCAGCATTACAGCATTGATAATGTAGATTTTTATTTAGTTTAACAACGAAACAGAAGTAAATAGCGATATTCTGCCTAGCCTGCTTTACTGAGCTGAAGTTATAAATAGCATGCAGGTATGGCTTAGTAATAAGTGTAATTCCTTCGCTCTGCTGGCCAACCACTTAGCATACAGTAGTTGCTTTAGCACAAAGTGTAAGAGAGTGAGACCAGTGATCCTTGCCTGCATGAAATATTGCACATTATGACAAGTTTTGCTTGCTACACAACTGAAAACATGCTAGATATAATACAGTTTTTCATTCATAATTGTAGTATTATAAAGTACTATAAAGTTGTCTTACTGGCGAATGACATGATCTAGTGCAGGGGTGCTCAACCCTGTTCCTGGAGATCTACCTTCCTGGAGAGTTCAGCTCGAACCCTGATCGAACACACCTAAACCAATTAATTAGGACCTGAATAGCACTTGATAATTACAGGCAGGTGTGTTTGATATGGTTTGCAACTGAAATCTGCAGGATGGTAGATCTCCAGGAACAGGGTTGAGCACCCCTGATCTAGTGGGTCTCTGTAATCTGTAATAAGTGCTTTCGTGATTTCAGGAGGCATGGCTTTGGACGGCTGTGGAGGGATTGTGTTTGAAAGATATTCAGCTAACAGGTTAGCATGCTAGATGAATTTACTTAAACAACAGTGAGTAAACTCATCAGAACATGGCACATTAATTTGACGTAACTTATTTATATATATATATATATATATATATATATATATATATATATATATATATATATATATATATATATATATATATATATATAATTATGCAATTAGATCTTACTTTGGCCCAATTCTACTCCTTAGCCCTTCCCTTTACCACTACCCCTCGTTTTGCGCGTTCCCTTGAAGAGATAGGGGGTGTCCCAATTCTCTTGGGCTTGAAGGCGTAGGGCTATGGGCAAGGGGTAGATAGATCTTCGAACGAAGATTCACGGCAGGATGGCTGCACCCATCCACAAATTAGTATTTTTTGTCATTATTACGAATTTTTACCACAAACAAGTACATGTTTTAATATATTCATAACCACGTTCGTGTTTTGCCGTCAAAAAAAAAACACTAAAATAAAAACCGCTAAATTTCGCTGTCTATAGTGCATAATAATAACTCTTGTATAGTAGTCCCACAATATTCTGATACTCGATGACACTCAAATACCCTGTCAGAAAAGTCTAGTGGCTGGGAATGAGCTTTTTACAGTGTCTACTATAATGTTAGGGTTGTTTTTGGTGTGTTTACATAGATGAATATGGCTACTGTTTAAATAGTATACACTGTATAGTTATGATCTTATTGCCAAATTAGATTATGATAACATAATATATGCCTTCAGTAATCTCCTGAAGATAAATACCAAAAAATAACACAACTGAAATCACTACAGCAGTCACCATCGTCTGATCTCATATGAACCAAGAGATCGGGATGACGTGTGCAGGTACTGTAGCGCTGTCCTATTTCTTAGGGGTGCATTTTGAAGCCCTTCCTCTTCACAATCTGTTTTAAGGGCCAAGGGGAAGGGGTACAAAAATAGAATTGGGATTGTGCCTTAATCTTTTAAAGACGATGGGTTTACTCAATTTTTAAAAATATAAAAAATATTTTACAAAGCACTAGTATCTGAAGAATAAGTACTAATATTCAATTCAATTCAATTCACCTTTATTTGTATAGCGCTTATACAATGTAGATTGTGTCAAAGCAGCTTCACATAAAAGGTCACAGTAAATAGGAACAGTGTAGTTAAGTTTGTAGTGTTTAAGTTCAGTTCAGTTTAGCTCAGTTCAGTGTGGTTTAATAATTACTACTGAGAGTCCAAATATTGAAGAGCAAATCCAACGATGCGCAGCTCTACAGATCCTGAACCATGCAAGCCAGTGGCGACAGCGGAGAGGGAAAAAAAAACTTCACTAAAGGCGGAAGTGAAGAAAAAAAACCTTGAGAGAAACCAGGCTCAGTTGGGCACGACCATTTTAATTTCTCCGCTGGCCAAACGTCTTGTGCAGAGCTGCAGTCTCAGTGGCGGAGGCTGGAAGCTGGCCTCAGCGAAGACTCGTCTGTCTCTGGAGCGTCACAGGAATTAGTCTCATGTTCTCCACTCTTTCATGATCATCGCAGTAGTTCAGGATTCGGCCAGGTCCAGGATATGGAAACCTTGGGATCATCTCGTCGTTGGTCTTGGATCGAATCAGTGACTCTGCATAGTCTGAGGGCCTCGGGAAGAGTATCCCCAGGTGGAAATGGAGAATAAAGAAAATAATTAGCGTAGCTGATGTTCACAGTGTATATCAGCAAGATGCATAACCTGTGTGGAAGCCCCCTAAGTGGTGCACTAAGTGTATGCTTTACTGAACAGATAGGTCTTTAATCTAGTTTTGAATTGGGAGAGTGTGTCTGAGACTCGGACGTTATCAGGAAGGCTATTCCAGAGTTTAGGAGCTATAAATGAGAAGGCTCGACCTCCTTTACTCGACTTTGCTATTCTAGGTACTACCAGAAGCTCTTGAGTTTTGAGATCTTAAAGAGCAGGTTGGATTGTAGCGAGACAGAAGATTGGTTAGATAAGCAGGAGCTAGATTATTTAGAGCTTTATATGTAAGAAGCAATATTTTAAATTCAATACGAAACTTAACAGGCAGCCAGTGTAAGGAGGATAAAATTGGGGTGATGTGATCAAATTTTCTAGACCTGGTTAGAACTCTGGCAGCTGCATTTTGTACTAATTGAAATTGAATTGAAACTAATACTTAATGGAAAGGATACTAGTATCTAAACAAAAGCACTAGTAACATAAAAATAGACACTAGTACGGATTATAGATTAAATGTTAAAACGGCTTGCCATACAGCTGAGAAAAGTATGATTAATCTGAAAAGATTTTAGGCAACACAGTGGCACAGTAGGTAGTGCTGTCGCCTCACAGCAAGAAGGTCGCTGGTTCGAGCCTCGGCTGGGTCAGTTAGCGTTTCTGTGTGGAGTTTGCATGTTCTCCCTGCGTTCGCGTGGGTTTCCTCCGGGTGCTCCGGTTTCCCCACAGTCCAAAGACATGCGGTACAGGTGAATTGGGAAGGCTAAATTGTCCATAGTGTATGAGTGTGTATGGTTGTTTCCCAGAGATGGGTTGCGGCTGGAAGGGCATCCGCTGCGTAAAACATGTGCTGGATAAGTTGGTGGTTCATTCTGCTGTGGCGACCCCGGATTAATAAAGGGACTAAGCCGAAAAGAAAATGAATGAATGAAAAGTTTTTCATAATTAACCCTTGCCTTAATGCAGGGATGTTCTGCATAGATGTTGTGCATGATTTATTCTGCTGTGCTTTTGATGGTAATAATCATGGTTGGGAAAGGCCAGTGGTTGTATTGCACAGCAGGCTGCTTGCGTGGCAGGAATCGCTGCTGCTCTGTAAAGAAAGCCCTGTTCAAATAGAAAAAACATGTCACACCCAGGCTATGACCAACAGTAAATACTTGTTTTGATTGAATAATGCTTCCCTTGTACAGTAGCCGGGACTTCTGCATCATACAGCAGGAGACGTTAGTCACCTTCAGGAGTAAAGCTTATTACCTCATCATTACTTTTATAAAATTGTCTCAATTTGTAAAGTGCAATGAAGTAACTTTGAGGCAAATATCCCCCCTGAGGTAATGGTCAATAATGATAAATGAGACTGTTAAACGCTTTCGCCCCCTGGTGGCAGAAAAGCGGTGTTCATTCATTTGCATGGTTGAGTCCTCAGATATAGTCAGTGGTTTTAAGCTGATAGTAAGTAACCTGAGGCTGCTCCTGTTCTCTCTTTATCTCCTTCAGTTCAGTCTAACACATCTCTCCATGTGGTAAATCAATCTCTGATTACTGCTGACATGTACCTGTTTCTGTCATTAATGGAACAGCCAAAGCTAAACTTATATTGTGGCTTTTTTGGCTTCCCTCTCTTGTCATTCCACACTCATATGCTGTTGAAGAGTCTTGACAAATAAAGATACAGCTCCTAAAATAGGTTAATTAGATTAACCATTGCTTTATTGTTTTGTCTTGATTGTCTCGTTTTTGTGTGTGTGTGTGTTTAGATTAGTTCACTCTCATAGTTGTGCTTTAACTCTAGGGAGTGCTAATAGAATAATATTGGACATTTTATTTGTAATTTATGTCATGTAGCAAGTGGTAAATGTTGGGAAAAGGTGTGCATGTTCCTCTCATGGCCTGTAGAGGGATGTCCAGTCACGGATAATACGGGACCATATCATAATATAGACATCTGGCATGTTTTAATGCTGGGAAATGTCATTCAATAAGCATTAAACAATAGGCACGTTTCATTAAAGAGGCTGAATTATATTCTTCTGAAATGTCTTTATTATGTTTATAAGGTGGTGTAGAATAGGTGAACATGCTTTAGAAATGCATTATTTTACGACTGTTTAATGATTAGTTATGACTAATTGCATATGAAATAAAAGTGTGTATTTATATAATGTGCATGTAGTGTGTGTGTGTATGTATTATGTGTATATATACAGTGGTCAAGAGTACACCCCATTTTGAACAATAATATTTTTATCCATTTCTAAGTGAAAATAGGTCATGCATTTGAAGAAAACATATTTATTAAATGTATATATTTTTTTAAAATAAAATTTTTGTCACAGAAAATCTTTAGAAATATAAAAAAAAGATAATACGTCTAAAAAATATTGGGGAAAAATTACAAACTACTAAATTTCATATATGTATGTATGTGTATATATGTATATATATATATATATATATATATACACACAGACACAAACAGTGGGTACGGAAAGTGCTGTTATTTTGGAGCCATTTTGCTAAAATCCTTTTAGTATTTTTTTTCCTCATTACTGTCCACACAGCACCCCATATTGATAGAAAGATACAGAATTGTTGACATTTTTGCAGATTTAAATAAAATATAGATTTAAATATCACATGGTCCTAAGTATTAAGACCCTTTGCTCTGTATTTAGTGGAAGCAGCCTTTTAGTCTAATACAGCCATGAGGCTTTTTAGGAAAGATTTTCACACCAGAATTTTGGGATTCTCCTCCTGTCAGGTTGGATGGTAAACCTTGGTGGACAGCCATTTTATGTCTCTCCAAAGATGCTCAATTGGGTTTAAGTCAGGGCTCTGGCTGGGCCATTCAAGAACAGTCACGGAGGTGTTTTGAAGCCGCTCCTTTGTTAGTTTTTCCCCGTTATTTATTATGTAAGAAAAACGGCCCACGTTGCCGCCTTCTACTGCAGCAAATTCCATTTCTTTAAAGATACGTTTTCATTTACTAAAAATGCCATCTCAGTGTAGACGGAAGGCCAAAACAAAGAGGAAAAAAAATGAATTTTTATACGAAACGTTTTTAGTGTGAACAACTAAAGTCACATTTCTGCATTTGAACTCAAATACTAAATCAATTCAAGTAAGTTACATTATTTGGGGAAGGGTGGCGGATTTATTCATTTTACAGCAGACGTAACGGTTCTTAAGTTTTAAGTTTTGAAAGACTTAAAGTTTCACTTACAATTAAATCAGTCAAAAATGTCATTTTTAATATGTGTTTGTGTTTATAATGTTAATATTAGCGTGTGCATGTTAGCTCATTAACAAAAGGTTTATAGCTAAAGGTGCTGTATGTAAGTTTTTGACTCTTCGAAAGCATAAAAATACCATAATATGTTTCCAGATATTTAAGAAACATGCCACATGAACATTCTTGCTTATCTAAAAAACAATGCTGAAGTAATTTATTCTGCTCTGAAAATTCGCATTACTTGCCGAAACAGCCTGTCTGTGTTTTGGTCCCTTTAACCCGCCCAATGCCAGTTGCCAGTTTAGCCAGTTATATTTCAGCACCCCGGGTTGCCTTGGTGGAAAACTGCATATTTTTATTTATTCAGTCAGTGACCTCCAGTGGACAATAGACTCCGAAATTAGACGCAGATTCAGAGTTCCACATGAGTTGGTTATAGACCAGTTACTAACCTATGTCACACATGACGTCACACGGGTCCCCGGTTGCAGAAAAAGCGACCGGCTGCAATAGTAAAGATGTTGTGTTGTGCGGTAGGATGCCAAATTCGAGTCCAAAAATAGAAAACTTAACTTTTATCATACACCACACTGCTTTAATACCAATCGCAGACGTCTTTGGCTAAATGGGAGCTGAATGAAGTGACGACCTAATTAGAAATGCTGAACTCTGCAGTTCTCATGTTATATCAGGTAAGCTCACGCTATGTTGAATTATACACATTACTCGTTTATGATTGCAGAAATGATTTCAGCAAAAACAGTTACATATGGTTAATTAAAGTTATTAAGGTATTAAGGTAACCCACACAGAAAGAACCTATATTAACATATATGTACATATAGGAAAACGGCCAATTTTATATATGTCACACACACACACACACACACACACATATGTTTATATAAGTTCTTTTCGTGTGGGAAAGTTGGTTTTATATTCACACATTCATTCAGTGACAACTTGTGACACACTCCCAATATTGTTTATCGCGGCACTCTGAATATTCGGTCTGAAATAACCTGCAAGTGTGACTTGAAAACAACATTAACACTGTTTATTTGACTGTGAACAATGTTGTACTTTGATAGTCATTGGCTGCTGATATGATCTCGCTATTTAGAGTTTGCAAATAATACTTTTATGAAATTATATTATTAGGGAGAAAGTCCGAATGAGCAAAAATAAAACCAACTTTACCTTTATGTGTACGTTCACATACCCTGCCCTACAGGTGTAGTTCACTGTCAGAATGCAGTTGTTTTGCTTGTTGATGATTAATTACCCAGGCCTTGTACAGTTCCGTCTTCTTTCCTTGTCTTTGGCTAGGCAAAACCTCGGTTTTTAGCACTACATAGTTTTGAATCTGGTAATCATGGAACATTTTTTCTTGCACATGACCACACAGAACAACATTGTTGGCATCCAAAGACTTGTAGATCTTTAACATATCTCTTGTAAAATCACTTGGAGCTTCAATGAGATTGTATATTTGGGGGTGGATGCTTGGTCATTTCGTCTTATCCAATATTCATTGGGAGGGTGCTATCGCTAATGGACCTGTCAGATGAACGCCGCTCACTTTAACGTTAATTTTGACGAATCACTGTGCTTATCACTGGGTGACGAGCTGTTATAATACGCTGAAAGCATTATGTAAATAATATATATAATGTGTAGTCAATATAGCTTATTTCTAAGAAAACAACAAACTCTGTACTGCATCGGATATAATTCCCTTGCTGTAAATGCTAGCGCTCCCGTTTTTTTTTTTTTTTCTGCATCACAAGAAACACAACAGAAATTTAAATACAGCCATTTAGAAGCACACAATAGTGCATTTACTGCAATCCAACGAAATAGTAAGGTTTATAGTCTAATTATTGCATATTAAACCTCTTTAAACATTATTAAATTTAAATGCTGAATCACTGATATTTTGGTATCATCAATCTGGCAACCTCCACTTGCCTTGTTTTGAACCAGGCGTGCAATACCCAGTTCAACCACTGGGTGTCAAACTCACTCACTGCACCTCTAAGTTTGCATATCCAGTTAAAATAAATTCCTCAAAATTTAGAAGTAATTTTAATAAATTCCCATAAAGATTTCAACTTGGAATATTTACAAAATTCCAAAGACGAAGTTCCCATAAAAATTTACCAGAAATGTTTCACCCCTTTTCAACCCTAATAGTAACACACATGAATTTAAAACAATGCAATAAACATTATTTGTCAACATTAGTAATAATGTCCATAGTAATGTTAACAAAAAAGCATAAAAACTGAAGTGTCTTGAAGGACATTCTGGTAAAGTCAATGTACAATCATTAACAGCACACAGTATATTAAGGAAACATGCTGTTAACCAGAATTCTGTAGCATTTTTACAGCTTTTTAACATTTAAAATTACAATAATTTTTAACAGCGCATTACAAAGCATCAAAGCATGACCTCTTTAGTAATTCTTTTCATGCAGCTCCCTGTGAATTGATATCCGTCTACAACCTTCAGTGGGGTGATGAAGCTGGCCATCAAACAGCTCCTCAAATCAGCCTGATTGGGCCAAAAGAGAGCTCAACTTAAGTGAAAGACTAACATTTCTTCCGGTGTTTCTCTGCCCTCTTTATGCCCTCTGTAGGTCATTATTTCCAGCATTAAGCGCACATCCATGGCTGCCGTTTTCATCAGCTTTGAAGTAGTTTATATAGGCGCTCATTATCGACAGGCTGAACTCCCACCGCACACGAGCCCTCCACCCACCCGCGTGTTCGCTTTACTGCTATTGCTGCTTTATTTTGCATAATGTTTATCTCTACAGGGCGTCAATGTGTGTATCTTAGAAATTAAAGTGTGCCATGCATTGGAAAAGTGTGTTTTTTGTCTTCAAGCAGAGGTGTATATAACAAGGCAAGGCAAGTTTATTTATATAGCACATTTCATAAACAATGGTAATATAAAGTATTTACATAAACAAGAATAAAAGAAACAAGAAAAGAAAAACTATTAAAATTATTAAAAATGATTAAAACCGATTAAAATGTGTTAAAATGGGATTAAAGGAATGAAAAAGAAAAGAAGAACATAATAGTGCGATCTGTCAGACGTAGCACAGTTCTCATTCAGTAAAGGCACAGCTAAACAGATGTGTTTTCAGTCTTGATTTCAATGTTTCTAATGTTGGAGCACGTCTGATCATTTCTAAAAGCTGATTCCAGCAGTAGGGGGTGTAGTAGTGTAGCAGGATATGTCGTGACACCAGATTCATTATAGAGTGGAGGAACTATGATGTCAATTTGTATGCAAAAACCCGGAAACGAGTTGCCATTTTAGCAGTTCCGGTTCCCTCGTCCCAAAGTCAATGGGTTTTTTCAATGGGATTTCAGTTAAAATGCTTAAATGAGTATGTGTTAGCCACAAACCTTAAGATACTTTCACGTTTTGTTCTACGACATAAAACACATCAGTTAAATCTCACTCTTGAGTTATTTAATCGATTATGATTCTTTAAAAAGACGGTTGCTATCAAGTTGCTAAATGAGACTACAGGCGGTGTCGGAGATATTATACGTCATTGAGCTGAACTGGTCTGGAACGCAGCTCGGTTGCTTTGAGCATTTGGATTTGTCTGTTATTTCAGTATTTTCATGAATAGCGTTTTATAGTTTGTAGTATTTTTCTAATTGGGAATTAAATTGTGTGTAAATGCCTTCACTGGTAAAGACTGTCAAGACAGATTCATTTGTTGATTATTTATGCCTCAGTGTCTCTTTCCTGCTCTCAGTAATGCAAACGTGTGAATAAACGTGTAAAAATACATGCATATTAACTGTCATCTTAACATGATCAATTGATTTTTCGTCGGTTTTTCTTCATCTGAACGCATTTAACTCTGTCATAATACACTCCTCCTTAAAATGTATAGCAGATGTGACTGTATGGGCTGCTTTTTGCTGTACTTCGTGACAAAAAAGAATATTGAATGTTGTTCTCTATCTGTGATGGAACTTGCAGGCATAATCAAACAACAAAAGGAGAAAGTCCCTCACTGCTCTTGACTGAAGAACTTTAGCTAAAGTTTTTTCTTACAGTGAAGATGCTTAAAGCACAGTTTAAACACAACAGATTTAATAACTAATTTCTAATAACTGATTTCTTTCATCTTTGCTATGATGACAGCACATCATATGTTACTAGATATTTTTCAAGATACTAGTATTCAGCTTAAAGTGACATTCAAAGGCTTAATAGGTGTAATTAGGCAAGTCATTGTATAACAGTAGTTTCTTCTGCAGACAATCAAATGTATATATATCTTAAAGGGGCTAATAATATTGAGCTATTAAAATAGGTTTCAAAATATTTAAACCTGCTTTTATTCTAGCCAAAGTAAAACAAATAAGCCTTTCTCCAGAAGAAAAATGATTATAGGAAATACTGTGAAAAATTCCTCTGTTAAACACCATTTGGGAAATGTTTATATATTAAAAAAACTTCACAAAAGGGTGAATGATTTTGACTTCAACTGATAATCGTTTTGAATTATCGTGATTACAATTATGTCCAAAATAATTGTGATTAAGATTTTTCCTATAATCGAGCAGCCCTACCGTGATGCTGTTGTGAATAATTATGAGTGTATTTTTAAATAAGAAATATTATTCATATTCACATTGTTATTATTAATTCAAATTATTATGTGTGATATTATACATCTCGTGTATGTATGAGTAAATTGTGAGTATGTGGAGAGCTTGTGCTCTTTCCTGCTCAACTGACTCAACTCAGCTGAATCAGACTCAACTGATATTGAGAGAGCGATTGCCTGATTGTGCGTGTTGTGCAGGGTAAAATAAAATCACCTCAGCATGACCAAATTTGTGTAAAGATTTCTTTAATTATAAATAACACAACGCAGAGAAACAACTGCTACAAAACTGGTGCCGTGACTCTGATGGGACTAAGGTTTAGGGGGGTGAGTGTAACAGAGGCTAGCTAGTAAAGTGCTATGCAGGTAAACCTCACTCCTCTGACCTCTAAAAGGCGCTTTAGCGACAGATGCTAGAGGCCATGGTCTTTAGCCTCCTTGTTAAAGCAAATAACTCCCATGCAAAGAATTGCCAGTTCGATTCCAGCTCGGAGGGGGTTGGGTGTGGTAGGACCCGTGGGTTACAGTAGCTAAAAGCGGGTTCACTCTGCTGTTTGAAATCCTTGGAATTTTTAATTTACTTGATCCTAATGATCTGAGTCACCTGTTAGTTTTGTATTCAGTAAGCATATCTGTAATGTATCCTACGTCCTAGGCCATTCAGTGACTTTATAGACAAGTAATAATACTTTAAAATCTACTTTGAAAAGACCTGAGGACAGGTGTGATGTGCTTATCTAAAATATTCTTTCTTTACCTGTGACAATGAGATCGAAAGTAAAATCGATGTACAAATGATGTATAAATGTGAATTTTGCATGAGTGGACACTAAAATAACAGGTTCTGGATTAAGTAAACAGTTTTTCACAGTTCTGCCATCCACACCAGCCAACTCTGCATCACCGCTTTCTCTCTCTATATTTAATATATTCATATATTTTATATTAAGTTATTTTTTCTTGAAATATGACTTTTTTTTCAGAATGTAATAGTTTGTTAATAGTTTTAAACTTTTTTCCATTAACATTTTTTCTTGAAACACAAAGACTATATTCACGATTTAATACATTTATTCTCAACGTTTTATTTAATCTGTTTTTTTTTTTAATGAGTTTGATCTCGCATTGACTTTAATCCTTTTATGTACACAGTTTATGGTGTTTGTTGTCACACAGAAATCCTGCTATTTAATAACAGATTTACACAGATTACTTTGAAGATAATTCGTTAGAATGAGATCTAAAGTAATAATGAATAAATAATGCTGTCCACAACAGTTATGTATTGATAATGAGTTTTTTTTAATTAAGTGTAACATGTAATATCAAAACTCTAAACTAAGTAAAACGTGAAATGGCAAATCCAGAAATACAGCATTAAGTCATTGTTTTAAGAGAAATTGTAAAGAAGCAAATGTCAAAAAAAATATAATAATAAAAATACATATAACATTTTTGCTTTAACAAGTTCTAAATGTACAATATTTCTTTAAAATATCTTCTGTCATTCAATGCGTTATTATTAAAAGTAAATATGAATAAACATTGCAGGACTAATAGTGTTTCTCCTTTTTGACTAATTGTATAAAGTCGCTTTATTAATCAGGGGTCGCCGCAGCGGAATGAACCACCAACTTATCCAGCAATTGTTTTTACACAGCAGATGCCCTTCCAGCTCCAACCCATCACTGGCAAACATCCATACACACTCATTTACGCACATACACTAAGGCCAATTTAGTTTATTCAATTCACTCCACACAGAAATGCCAACTGATCTAGCCGGGACTCGAACCAGCGACCTTCTTGCTGTGAGGCGACATTGCTTACCACTGAGCCACCGTGTCGCCCCACAAGTAAACATATACATTGATTTTATGTATTGTAAGAAAAATGACTAATTCGTAGAAAATCAGACAATTTCATTAGTATGAAAATACAATGATTGCACGAAAAAAAAAAAAAAAATGTTTATTAAAAGAATTTTCCGACAACCCCTACCTCTAAACTCAATCGTTATTGTGATAATAGTATATATAAAATATACATATTGCGGACATTTGTGATAAATTATAATTATTTTATGCATTGGTTGTTTATCTAAATTAAAGACCAATCAGATGAGGGCTTTCTATCTTTATCCCCGCCTCCCAGTAATTGCTGTTCTGCTATTGGCTGGAGCGGAATACAGAGCTAAAAATAAATACTTAAATACAGTAAATACAGTAAAAGGTTTATAAAAGGGTTTTCCCTCAAAGTGTTTTAAAGACTAAATGTTTGAACCTTGACAGTTTTTTTTAATATCGATAGATATATCTTTATCGCAATTTTCGAAGAGTTGTCACGATACTGGAATTTGGTGCCAATCGGTACTGAAATTTAAAAAAAATTCCATTTCCGCGCTTACATTTGAGCACTTGACTGTGATTGGCTGTAAAGGTCAGAAGTTCACCGAACTCATCGCTGAGTGTGACTACAGATACAGGGACACAGGAGTGTTTTAAAGCCTTGAAGATCCGTTGATTCATCAGCGGATCGCTTGTATGTCAGCCTATAAACAAACCAGCTGATCTTCGCAGCTTTAAAACACTACAGTGTCCCTGTATCTTTGGTTAAACTCAGTAAACAGCGGTGAGTTTGGTGAACTGATGACCTTCACGGCCAATCAGTCATTTCTGTTGAGCACATGAACACAATGGCAACTCAGTGGTGTTTAAGAATGCACTCAACAGTCCAGAAATGGACTTTTTTAAAAATTTCAGTACCGATTGGTATCAAATTCTAGTATTGTGATACCCGTAACACACAGAAAGGCTTGAATAAAGTCCACCACTAATATATCAAATAACCTTAATGGTATTTTTGACTCATAAACTGAGACTCTGCTTCATCCATGTCTGTCACTGTCACTGACTGCTGTTTATCTGACGTAACGCAGGAGAAACAGACACTCGTGGGAACGTTGGGTGGGGAGAACCAGCTCATTTGCATTTAAAGGCACGGGCTACAAAAACAGCTACACTTTGCTTTAACAGGCATATTCTGCATTGTATAAAATAATCTGATGGGTATTTTGAAATTCTGAAACTTTACAGACACAAGACTTATCTTACATCTTGTAAAAGGGATTAAATAGGAACACTTATTGTTTACAGTTAAACAGAAATCAGTGTCCCTGTATCTGTGGTTACACTCAGTAAACAGCGGTGAGTTCGGCCAATCACAATCATTTCTGTTGAGCACATGAACACAGTGGCAAATCAGCGCAGTTAAAGAAAGGCTCAACAGCATGTTGGGAAATGGACGTTTCTAAAATTCCAGTATTGTGACAACCATAACAGTAATATCGCTATTTTTTTCCAATAGGTGCGTATGAGATCTTACAAATTCAGAGGAGTTAGCCACTATATCATAGAGCTGCGACCTGCATTGTGTATTGTTTTCCACAGAAAATATTTTGCCTAAATTAAACAGGACATTATATTGCACATAAAAAAAATCATGGATTTGGATGCTGTATTGGTCAAACCCCATTGTGTGCGCCACTACAGACTCTGTAATGAGTATTGAGATGTAGTACTAATGCAGTCGACCGTTCGCTAGTTAGATTCCCCCTCGCTGTCAGTGTATAGACAGAGATGTCCAATTAGACCCTGTGTGAGAGAAAGCAGACAAAGACGAGTAACGGCCTTCTTCAGCGCGGCCCGTGAGATGTGGAAATCTCCAGCCGAGTGATTCATGTTCTGATCTATTCATTGCTGCCGCTGCTGCTGGAGTCGCTTTTATAATAGTGTGCTGTGCATTGATCTCTACGTTTCCCCTGATTTGTCCACTGACTTCAAGCGTTTTTATATGCAGACCACCACCTGCTTTGTGTTTCTGAAAAAAATATTGATTTATTTAGTGTAGCATGAGAAATGAAATAGGAATGATATTCTTTCTGATTAGAAAACCTGTGCAATATTGGACAGGACTTTATTCTCTTTACAGTACTTTATGCTTTGTGTTTAATATATCAGATTTATTAGATTTATACATTATATATACACTCACCGGCCAATTTATTAGGTACTCCTTACTAGTACTGGGTTGGATCCACTTTTGCCTTCAGAACTGCCTTAATCCTTTGTGGCATATTAAAATATATTGGAGATTTTGGTCCATATTGACATGATAGCATCACGCAGTTGCTGCAGATTTGTCGGCTGCATATCCATGAGGCGAATCTCCCGTTCTACCACATCCCAAAGGTGCTCTATTGGATTGGGATCAGGTGACCGGGGAGGCCGTTTGAATACAGTGAACTCATTGTCATGTTTAAAAAAACAGTCTGAGTTGATTCACGCTGATGACGTGGTGCATTATCCTGCTGGAAGTAGCAAATGAGTTCAAATGAGTTCTGAGGCTGTCCAATCTAAGAAAACTCATATTTATAGTGCATATAGCATGGGAGGGTAGCTTTAATGTTCGGTTAATTATGTCCTTATTGCAATTTACTGCTATGCTTGGACACTCGTAATCATAAAAAAGCATTTTTTAGTTCATTGTAAATGATACTTCTCCATAGATTATATTTAGAATGCAACACAGTTGTTTTAGACACAGATGTCATTTGCTAATATGCTTATGCCAATCGCATCTTTAGCAAACTCGCTCAAATAACACTTCTGCATTCTCTTTAACCACCAAAACTGCAGACAGGAGCTCTAGACCTTTCTGCAAACAAAACCAAGTTGATCAATAAACAAATAATGTAACTTGTAAATATCACATCAGTCTTTGTGAGGAAATCATCGGTTGCTCTCAGCTGCTCCACCCGCCAGGTTTGAATCAGAGAGCATGCGCATAGATTTGCTGACTTTGTGGAGTAACTTTTACTCAGGTATGTCTTTTTTGCATTAGTTCAATATATTACAAAACACTAAGTAAATAATACTTGGGTATATCCACTTGAGTTTACTATTGTATTTTAAGAACAATAAATTAAAAATAAGTATTAAGTAGCTTATTGAATTAAACGTGACATTTTGAAGTAAAAAGACAAAATATGATTTATTTGTAAAATAAACTTGGATTATGCTCTTTATTTACAAGCCCCAAAGTCATTTATTACAGCTGTGGCATTGACACGATGCTCAGTTGGTACTGATGGGCCCAAAGTGTGCCAGGAATATATCCCCCACACCATTACACCACCACCAGCCTGAACTGTTGATAAAAGGCAGGATGGATTCATGCTTTCATGTTGTTGACGCCAAGTTCTGACCCTACCATCTGAATGTCGCAGCAGAAATTGAGACTCGTCAGACCAGGCAACATTTTTCCCAATCTTCTATTGTCCAATTTTGGTGAGCCTGTGTGAATTGTAGCCTCAGTTTCCTGTTCTTAGCTGACAGGAGTGGCACACGGTGTGGTCTTCTGCTGTTGTAGCCCATCCGCTTCAAGGTTGGACGTGTTATGTGTTCAGAGATGCTCTTCTTCATACCTCAGTTGTAACGAGTGGTTATTTGAGTTACTGTTGCCTTTCTATCAGCTCAAACCAGTCATTGGATCAGGGAGTAAAATCGTAAATCGTAAACCTTAGCAAAGAACTGAAATATTTCTAACCAAAAACTCTAAATTTTTACACTTGTCGCATGTGGGGGGAAACAGAGGGAAATATTAATTTACTAAGCTTTGTTTTAGAACAGTGATAAAAAAATCTAAATATGAAGAAAATCCCCATAATGTTGTCCTATCGTCCAGCCCTACAACCCACATTTCCATGCTCATTTGGTGGTTTAGCTGGATGCGTTATTGCTTGCATGCTGTTTGGATGTAAAACAGCACATTTACACTCTTTTCTTCTCTAGAGAAATTATTCTGAGCATTTGAGAGACTCTCTGGAGAAGCAATGACTTTAAAAGAGTCTCTGCGCTATAAACTACAGTGTAAACATTTGCGACATTTGGAGGGAAAGACCGGATGATCTGGACACACTTATATGTTGTGCTGTGCCAGAGCCATCTGTGCTGCCATCATGATTGCCGTCACCCACCCTCAGAGTCTTACACACCTCACACACTTGATAGGGATACATGATTTGGAGAAAAAAATTTAATTGCGATTTATTTGATCAAAATTGCGATTTAAAATATGATTTACTAGTATTAAACATCTTAAACATCGTTGCCATTCTTTCCAGTAAAGTTGTCAGTTGTCATTACAAATTAAGATCAAAACTACAGTATTTTAAATTCAATTAAATGCATTTTATATAAAATCTTATAAATTAGGGCTGCACAATATATCGTTTCAGCATCAATATTACAATGTGCGAATCCGCAATAGACATCGCAGGATCTGCATTGTCAAGTTGGAATTCTAATTATGGAACCAGGGAACAGTTCAGAGCACATGATTGCAAAGTGGACCCTAATATAATGGTGT
This sequence comes from Danio aesculapii, assembly GCF_903798145.1. Classification (NCBI taxonomy): domain Eukaryota; kingdom Metazoa; phylum Chordata; class Actinopteri; order Cypriniformes; family Danionidae; genus Danio; species Danio aesculapii. Next base: position 8,810,341 of record NC_079457.1, on the reverse strand, counting down.
GAAAGATTTTTGATGTGTTTTCAAGGCCTATGACTAAGATTTCAATTGAACTTAAACTATTTGGGCACAAGAAATGATCAAGTCTGCCACTTTAACAAAAAATGAATGTGTTTATTTTGAAGACTCTATGCAGAGTTATTTTACATTTGATTAATGATTTCCTGTACCTCAATACACCACCAAAATCCATAAAGTGCTGTTTATTTAATTTCTATCATTGTGCTATTGTTTTTATCCGTGCTTTAACTTTTTTTTTTGGGTAATTTTGTATATTTTATGTAGATGAACTCGCCTACAAAATCCTAATCAAAGGAAAATTATAAATTCATTATAAATTCATATCGCAATTTAAATAGCAGAAAAAAAATATTGCAATGTGTATTTTTTCCATTATCGTGCAGCCCTAATTTTAACTGTTATATACAATTTTTTCACTTAGATTGCATTTTTCGCATTGTTCAGGATAATGTGTTGACGAACTGTCAGAATTTTCAAAAACGATATGCTTGTTGCTATATTTGATAGCGCATCAAAATAATCGCAGCTTTTGTGTTTTGAAAATGGCACCCTTCCTAATCACCATTTCGGTTCAAAAGTGATTAATCGTGTAGGCCTAATACTTGATATGATTGCTGTTCATCAATTCTTGATTAAAAATTCAGGTTCAGATATACACATGAACATGACATCAAAAAAAAGTCCAACCAATGGCCTAACACTTTTCAATTGTATTTAATGTACAACCGTTTGAAGATTTTTAACTGTGAAAGTCTGTTAATCAATACTCTTTGCTTGCAAATGCCATTTTTTCACAGTAAAGGATACATTAGTTAGTATGTCCATCATTTTGTCAAGCTAGTTTCAAATTCCCAGCATGCATTGCTTTAGAATTTTTAAGTAAATGTTGAAGTTTTGTGTGTGTGTTTAAAAATTGTTATAAGGAGAGAGCTGTTACTGTTTAAAAATGCATTATAAAGAAAATCTGGGTATACCTATAGTTGAATAATAAGTGATTGGTATATGGGTAAATGAGCATGAGCATCAAACACCACTGTCTCCTTGTTCTCGTGTAAATTCCATGAGTGTAAAACCCCAGTGGACAAAAGGCCAATCAGAATACAAAACAGACTGTTGCGTGACTCACAGGTCACGCCCTCATCATTTACATGGACTTTAGGTCATTTTATCTGTACCTGACGAGCAGCCACATCATCAGGAGATCACTAGCCAAATCACAGACTGAAATGTTTCTCTGAGATCATTAATATGCATGTCTGAGGCTGTTTAATTAGACACATTTCCTAGCGAGACTACAATGATCATTTACCTCCCTTCGTTATTTTTAACTTTATTTAAGTGTATATTTAACTTACTATTTTAAATCTTGAGTCTTTGAATCTTGAATTTATTTATGTGTAACTTTTATTTTGAAAACGAGAGATGCAGATTGTTTACTATGCTTTACTGAGAAACGACTGCATCATTAGAATGAAAATGCAGAAAAGACAGATTATACAAAACCCAGAAGAGGTGCAGGGCATGTTTAATTGTATCTTTAGTTTATTAAATTTGATGTGCTGGTTTTAACAAACACATGCAGACTGCTGAATTATGTAGTATCACTTTTTTATGGAGAAATACACTTCATAAAATATAAACATTAAACAGAGGTTCATATTAATTCCTAGCTGTTTTCTTTGACATTACATCTTAAAAAACACAACACAATCCACAATAACGTAATCCACATACAAAGAACAGACTCCTAGTTTTTTATGACGAAGTGCTGTCATTAGAATTTCTAATTAATTTAATTCACATCGTGTTGCAGTGCCAATTTGATTCCATTGCGAATGTGAATTTCTCGAGTTCTACATAGCTTCAACCAATGTTGGCTTCAGATCATGTTGTTCTGTTATGGCGGCATCATTGCAAACATTCCTGAGAGATTTGGATGGGCTCGTACTTCATGCAGCTGCACTGTGATGGATCTGCCAAGTCCAAATCACATGTTTCCCGACTGTTCAAATTGTCGACCGTTGCATTGGTCGGGTCTCTTGACACGCACTTTAAAGTGAAGTGAGTGGGAAGCTTAATTATACAGGCTCTTATCTGTGTTTTTTTTTTCTTTTTTAACACAGCCTTTTAATGTGTGTAATTAGTGGCGTCCCAAATAATTTTGAACAATCAGCTGTCCCCCCAACAGTGTATAGTCATTATCTTCTTATTAATAAAAAAAGCCTGGCTTTGTGAAAAGGAAAATCAATAAGAAGTTTGGCTTTATGCTAAAAATTAACCTCCATTATGGGAGTAACTTCTGTAAACAATAAGTGATGTGTTAGGGCTCCTATTTTACCTATCTTACAAGATGTAAAATGAGTCTTTTGTGTCTCCAGAATGTGTCTGTAAAGTTTCAGCTCAAAATACCCATCAGATCATTTGTTATACAACGCAGAACATGCTCAAGTTTTTGTAACCTGTGCCTTTAAATGCAAATAAGATGGTTCTCCTCTCCCACCGTTCCCATGTGCGTGTCTGCTTCTCAGGCATTACATCAGATAAACAGCAGTCAGTGACAGTAACAGACACAGATGAATTAGAGATTCAGTTTATATGTAAAAAAAAAACAAGAAAGTTTATTTGATGTATTTGTTAGATTAGATTAGATTAGATTAGATTAGATTAGATTCAACTTTATTGTCATTACACATGTACAAGTACAAGGCAACGAAATGCAGTTTCGGTCTAACCAGCAGTGCAATAGCAGCAAGTGCAGGATACAGGTATAAGTTATAAAGTGCAGTTATAGAAAAACTATGGTGATATTTACAGATGGATGTACTATGAACATTATATACAGGTTGTATTAGCTATGAACAGATATACAATAAATTAATATATGTACAGGATGCTATTAGTAATCAGAAGTGTGCAGATAAACATAATTACAAATGTCCATGTGCAGTGGGTATGTCCAGTTCAAATAAGTGAATCAGTGCAATGTAGTGCAATGAATATGTGCAAACTTTAAATGTGCAAATGTTAAATAGTGCAGTGATTGTGAGGAGTATAAGTTAGAGGAGTGTGGGGGGTGTATTAGGGGGGCAAAAGTGTCAGTGGGGGGCAGAGTTCAAAAGGGAGACAGCTCTGGGGGAAAAAGCTGTTCCTCAGTCTGCTGGTTTTTGTACGGGGGAGCCTGAAGTGCCTGCCGGAAGGCAGGAGAGAAAACAGTCTGTGAGCAGGGTGAGAGGTGTCCTTAAGAATACTGCGTGCTCGGCGCAGACAGTGTTTCTTCTGGATGCCCTCAATGGCTGGCAGTGTGGTCCCTGTGATGCATTGGGCAGTTTTCACCACCCGCTGCAGTGCCTTACACTCAGCAGCAGAGCAGCTTCCATACCAGACTGTGACGCAGTTGGTCAGGATGCTTTCTATTGTGCAACGGTAGAAGTTCACCAAGACGGCTGATGAAAGCTGGTTCTTCTTAAGTTGCCTCAAGAAGAATAGGCGCTGGTGAGCCTTCTTGACCAGGCTGGAGGTGTTGGTGGTCCAGGAAAGGTCCTTGGAGATGTGGGTCCCCAGGAAGTTGAAGGATGAGACAGGCTCATTTGTAGCGGACTTTATTCAAGCCGTTCTGAAATGATGAGTCACACACAAATGCTGTTACAAAGTATATTACCGTTACAAAGTTTAAAGTCAAAAATGCTGTTATAAAGTTTATTACATAGCGATTTTACTGTTTTTAAAACAAACATGCTTATTCTTGAGGTGCAGCTGATCAATGATAGTTGGATCAGATCTTTTATTTCCAGCTTTTTGCAAATTGTTCTGTGGATATATTTGTGTTATTATGGAGACATGTTAATACACACATCAATCAATTTGGTGGGCAGGAAAAACTGCACTCCTACGTCCCATTGCAGTAGGCCTCAAAATAACTGAGATTTGGATCCTATTTTAACGTCAGAAAAAAAAAAAGACACTTGGTGTGTTTATTATCACTCCAATATAACAGTGGACAAACTATATCTACATACAGTTCTGTCCAAACAGGTTCCAGTAGTTGAATTTGCTTCATAGGTGCCCTTTAAAAAAATAGACAGGTGTTATTATTCCCCTTACGATTCATTTATCACATATTAAAATACAAAGTAATACAATTAATAAATTGCTTTCAGCACACCATGAATAACCCAAAAACCCTTAACTAGTTTTTCCACAGCAAAATGTTGCACAATATATAACAAAATTATGATTATAACAATAGTATATGCAATATACCTATTGCAGGCATGTGTGATAAATGACATTTTATTTCATGCATTAGTCTAAATTTGAACAGTCAGATGGACCTTACTATATTTATCCCCACCTTCCCAGTTCTGCTATTGGGTGGAGCAGCCCAAAGATAAACCCAGAACTGAAAATAACACTTATAAAGACAGCAGCCAATCAGAGTCTGTCTGCATATTTCACTCATTTATTTTCACACAAAAAACAATATTGCATATTCTTCCAATATTGTGCAGTCCTATTACAGACCTTTATATTTAATATTACTGTACTTTTAAGAAATAAAAAAGAGAAAACACTCTGAAGGAACAAAACACAGAGAACTCTGAGTTTTGAGATGCTAATGCCTTGATAAAATACCAAGTGTAACCTTAATGTTTATTTATACTGTATCTCTCCTCAGTTTTCACTATGTATTTTCTGTGGCACAGGCTTAATATTTACAGTGATTTTTATTTTTTTGTTGTTGAATTGAGCTTCTTAAAAGTGCAATCTATAATTCAGTGATCATTCATGTGGAAAAAGGATAAAAACAACCAAAATCAAAAGCTTTTTTAGTTTTAAAGAGTTTACCAATAAGTGAAAATTCTGTCATCATTTACTCACCCTTCTCTTGTTTAGAAACTGACTTCCGTTAAATACTAAAGAAGATATTTTGAAGAATGCTGGTTGCTGACTTCCATAGTCACTTTTTTCCTACTATGGAAGTCATCATTCTTCACAAGTGCATTTTTCTGTGAAAAGAAAACAACTCAAAGTTTTAAAACCACATGAGGAAGAATAAATGATGAGGTAATATTCATTTTTGGGTGAACTAACCCTTTAAAGTGCATCTGTTTCTTTGTTACTATGGCTTTTTTGTACATGTTTCAGGGAAGAATATCTTTAAAATGATGGCACACACATACAGTAGAAAATGGTGGTAATGATAGAGCATGTTCGTGGGCAGCTGTTGCTCTTCAAGGCCAGCAGTGCTCATCATCACATCTGTAAGAGGAAGCCAGTTAAATGGCATGTTGTCCAGCGCCGATGGATTTTTTTCAACAATATCTGCTCTCCTGATGTCCATCATAGCTTCAGCTCTTCTCTGTAATGTTTCTTCTGAGGCCGTGACCTATTTTTTCTTGTCTTTGTGAATCACTCGGTTCTGCTCTGACTCTGTGGTTTTATTGTTTGTGATCCTGACTTTATTAGAATGAATAGAGAGAGTCGATCTCTAGTTGAGCTATCAATGGCTGTCTTCTTTTCAAGACTAATAAGGACAAAAAACTGCAGGATTGTACTAAAATGCAACCATGTAAGTGACTTATTTTAAACTTTTTACCTAGAGAACAACTCTGTGGACTTGATAATGGCCTGTGTTGTGTTAATATATAATATACACTCACTGGCCACTTTATTAGGTACACCTGTCCAAGTGCTTAACGCAAATTTCTAGTCAGCCAATCACATGAGAGCAACTCAATGCATTTAGGCATGCAGACATGTTCAAGACGATCTGCTGCAGTTCAAATCGAGCATCAGAATAGGGAAGAAGGTTATTTAAGTGACTTTGAATGCAGCATGGTTGTTGGTGCCATACGGGCCGGTCTAAGTATTTCAGAAACTGCTGATCTACTGGGATTTCCATGCACAACCATCTCTAGAGTTTACAGTGAATGCTCAGAAAAAGAGAAAATGTCCAGTGAGCAGCAGTTGTGTTGGTGCAAATGCCTTGTTGATGGCAGAGGTCAGAGGGGAATGGCCAGACTGGTTCAAGCTGATAAGAAAGGCAACAGTTACTCAAATAACCACTCGTTACAACACGAGGTATGCAGAAGAGCAACTCTGAACACACAACACATCCAACCTTGAGGCGGATGGGCTACAGCAGCAGAAGACCACACCGGGTGCCACTCCTGTCAGCTATGAACAGGAAACTAAGGCTACAATTGCACAGGCTCACCAAAATTGGACTATAGATGATTGGAAAGACGTTGCCTGGTCTGATGAGTCTCGATTTTCTGCTGTGACATTCGGATGGTAGGGTCAGAATTTGGCGTCAACAACGGGAAAGCATGGATCCATCCTGCCTTGTATCAACGATTCAGGTGGTGTAATGGTGTGGGGGATATTTTGTTGGCACACTTTGGGCCCATTAGTACCAATTAAGGAGTGTGTTAATGCCACAGCCTACCTGAGTATTGTTGCTGACCATGTCCATCCCTTTATGACCGTAGTGTACCCATCTTTTGATGGCTACTTCCAGCAGGATAACACACCATGTCATAAAGCACGAATCATCTCAGACTGGTTTCTTGAACATGACAATGAGTTCACTGTACTAAAATGGCCTCCACAGTCACCAGAGCCCAATCCAATAGAGCACCTTTGGGATGTGGTGGAACAGGAGATTGGCATCATGGATGTGCAGCCGACAAATTTGCAGCAACTGCGTGATCCTATCATGTCAAAATCTCTGAGGAATATTTCCAGCACCTTGTTGAATCTATGCCACAAAGGATTAAAGCAGTTCTGAAGGCAAAAGGGGTCCAACCCAGTACTAGTAGGGTTTACCTAATAAAGTATGTATAAAAATTACATATTATGAAGTATAATTATTTAGTTGTGATTTTGTATATAGTAGATGGAATATAATGTAATTAAGTGATGTTTTGAAATTCCTTTTTTTAAAATATGTAAAAATAGTTTTTAGGTAACAATGAAACTACATACTTATTCAATAGTGTGCTTATTAAAATGTGTTACAATAAATCATCTCATTAATTGTCTTACTATATAAATCATCTTACTTTCCTATATTTTAGATTTTTAAAGGGTAACAAATGGGTAAGTCCTAGTGATTTGAAGAATAATTGAAGAACTGAAAAGATCATTTGCTACATAAACTATTGTTATAAAAACTGACATTTTAGTGGGTCTCATCTGTAAATGATGTTAAAAATGCATTATAGTAATTATTTTGGGGGCAAAAATGCAGTGAAGGCATGCTTATTGTTATGTTCCAGCCTGATCTTACGAGGAAACGTAACTATTTTATGTTTTGTTAGTTTAGTGTCTAATTTGTACCAATTCCTATGAGTTTAGCTCATAGACTGTAAAATATATGGACGTAGTATCCGTGACGTCACCCATAGGTTTCTGAAGAGCGCAAATGAAGCTACAAGTAGGCGCGGCCAACCGTCGACATTTTGTTTGCACGTCATCGCACCCACGGCAGGATACCAAACAAGGGCAAAGAGGCGGAGAGTGAGCGGAGCTACAGACACCTGCTGGCATTTTACTTGGACCTGGCAGACAGACTTTACTTTGGGAGAAACGCTTAATACTTTATTACCTGCGACTCGTTTGTGTTCTGACCACATGTGCTTGGTTGTACACTATATCAATGAAGTGTTTAGACTTTAAAAACACTGCTGTAATACACAGAGCCACTAAACATTGTTCTTATGACGTTTTTCTACAGGAGGAAAACGCGAAAAACATCCAAACACTTCAATTATAGTCTGCGTTAGTAAATCCAAGACTATTAATGAAATCCAGGCATAACACTGTATGACAACGCTTCAGATGACTGTTCTAGAGCCTACAGCTAATCAATGTGTCAAATTCTGGAGGGCATTACAGCTCTAAACAACATTATAAATGATAAATGATCTTAAATAAAACACACACATTTATAGAGATGGTATACAAGTATATAATTTCACTCACCTGGGAAACAGAAGCCACGTGAATGGTTTGTGAGCACAATTAAGTGCACACAGCATGCCATATCATCTGATAATTGTAGGAAATAATCCCAAAAGGCAATTGACTGTGTAAAGAAACATTAACCAAAACAAATATACGATGTATATGCCGAGTTCATCGGCCAGTTAGCCGTAATCAGCTCAGGTGACGAGACAGCGAGCAGCGAGACCTAACTGTCACTCAAGTGGCCACACCCTTAATTATGCAGACTTAATATAACTTAATAAAAACAAAACGGATGAGTTATAAAAAAATTCACCCCCCTCACAGTTGTCATGGAGGTTAATCATGCACCAAAGCCATCTTTTGTACCAGGCTGTAAGCATGTTTTTATCAGCTGTAAAAATGGCCAATTTCCCATTGCAGTCAGAAATGACCTGGACTTCCTGGAGCCAGCCCCCCAAGGCGAGTCGATGATTTGCAGTTTTAACTAGATATTAAAGTTTGAGGACAAACTTTATGGTGGCTTGAAAAGCTGAGTCTAAAAGTTTGAAGTCGTTTTAAAGTGTAAATAACTGAAGCAGTTTTTATGAAGTTTGAAACAGTCAGCATAGATAAGTACATATATGTTAGCATGTTTCTAGGTTGTTGCTAGGCGGTTGCTAAAGTATTCTGAGTGGTTGCTAGGCAGTTGCTAACATAAATTAGCATGATTCTAGCATTAATTAGCATGTTACTAGCATGTTTCTAGCATGAATTAGCATGTTACTAGCATGATTCTAGCATGAATTAGCAAGTAACTAGCATGATTCTAACATGAATTAGCATGTAACTAGCATGATTCTACCATCAATTAGCATGCGTCTAGCATGAATTAGCATGTAACTAGCATGATTCTAGCATGAATTAGCATGATTCTAGCATGGAATAGCATGTTTCTAGCATGAATTAGCATGTTAGCATGATTCTAGCATGAATTAGCATGTTTCTAGCATAATTCTAGCATGAATTAGCATGTTACTAGCATGATTCTAGCACGAATTAGCATGTTATTAGCATGACCCTAGCATGAATTAGCATGTTACTAGCATGATTCTAGCATGAATTAGCATTATTCTAGCATGAATTAGCATGTTTCTAGCATGAATTAGCATGTTACTAGCATGATTTTAGCATGAATTAGCATGTTGTGAGCATGATTCTAGCATGAATTAGCATGTTACTAGCATGTTTCTAGCATGAATTAGCATGTTGTTAGCATGATTCTAGTATGAATTAGCATGTTACCAGCATGTTACTAGCATGAATTAGCAGGTTACTAGCATGATTCTAGCATGTAACTAGCATGATATTAGCATGAATTAGCATGTAACTAGCATGATATTAGTATATTACTAGCATGATTTTAGCATGAATTAGCATGTTACTAGCGTGTTTCTAGCATGAATTAGCATGTTGTTAGCATGATTCTAGTATGAATTAGCATGTTATCACCATGGTACTAGCATGAATTAGCAGGTTACTAGCATGATTCTAGCATGAATTAGCATGTAACTAGCATGATATAAGCATGAATTAGCATGTAACTAGCATGATATTTCTATGTTACTAGCATGATTCTAGCATGAATCAGCTTGTTTCTAGCATGAATTAGCATGTTGTTAGCATGAATTAGCATGTTACTAGCATGACTAGCATGTCACTATCGTGTTGCTAGCACCTTTCTAGCAAGATTAGCATGTCAGTAGGATGTTAAAACTGTTAGCGTGTGTTAGAATAGCTAGTCACAGTCTCTGGGACAGTTGCTAGGGTGCTGAAATTGGTTGCTAGGGAGTGGCTAGTAAGTTTAAAGGTAATCAGTGATTGGCTGCTGGCTAGACTGAGTTGAATGAGGCCAGACTTTAGTCTGTAGGACAGTCTGATGCAGAGTTATGAGCTCACAAAGGTTGATCCAATGTTAAGTCAATGGGAGTCTTTACAATGGAAGTCTATGGGACAGTTGCTAGGGTGCTGTAAGTGGTTGCTAGGGAGTGGCTAGTAAGTTAAGAAGTCATCAGTTATTGGCTGCTGGCTAGACTGAGTTAAATGAGTCCAGTTAGAAGTCTGTAGGACAGTCTGATGCAGAGTTATGAGCTCACAAAGTTTGACCCAATGTTAAGTCAATGGGACTTTTGGGAATTTTCTGGGTCGTTTTTCGGAAAACCCAAAGTCGGATCAGTTAGAAAAGATATAGCAACCCGAGTCAGACCAGTTTGAAGGTTTGACGAAAGTTTGAAGTATGTAGCTTGAAAGGCTTAGGAGGAGATACACTTAGAAATTAGTCTCAGAAGAAGAAGAAGAAGAAGAAGAAGAAGTTTTGATAGATAACAATATGCTGGCTTTTCAAGCCACCATAATTACTTCCATATTGGCTTCCCGAGGGAGAGCGGGAGGTTGCCGCTTGGTTTAGCCGTACAAAAAATGTATGAGTTTTAAAAAGGAGGCGTGGCATCCAATCCCTAAGCAAATCATACTAAATTGTACTGATGAGATCATACGTATTCATACGAATTAGACACTAAATCAAAAAGTTATGAATTGCCGTGAGATTGTGTTGGATGTTCTGAGAAAGAAAACATATTTCATTCTATTGAAGATTAAAAAGACGTTTTTTTTTTGTTTTATCTATATATAATTTTTGGGGGATTTGTGATTTATTTATTTATTTCTGTAAATTTAAAACAACTTTCCAGTGTATGAAAATATGAAATATACATTTTATATAATAATTGTTGTCTTATTTACCATTATAATTTGTTTTAGAGAGCGACCTGCCGCTGTCATTTTAGCATCATTGATATACTACTATAGTTTTTAATTATAGATTGCAGTGAATATGATCTGCATGGATATATCAATTAAAGGCTGCAATACTCCACCTAAAATTAAAAAGTGAGAGAAATTAACAGCAGTTCATTCAGCATGTCTGCGTGTCTCTCTCTTTAAAGCCTTGTTATTATTTCATGTCAAATACAATATAACTAAAAATAAACCTACTTTTAATTGTGAGCTCCAGCTGTTTCCATCTGTTTGACATCTTCAGTTTTTTTTCTCGTACATTATTCTGTCTGTCATCGCAAATAACTGGCCAACGCAGCTCATTATTTCTACAGTTACAGTAGAGTCGCGTGGTGTGATGGTGACAGGTCATGTTGCATTGTAATGACCACGTTAAATAGATGAACATATGGAATTCATTTACAAGAGAAATTCATATGAAGAAAATGACCTGTATCGGCCATACTGTCAGAAAAGTGGGGGCTTACATTTGCCTGGCGAATTCAATTCAAGTGTATTTGTATAGCGCATTTCACAATAATTGTTGATTCAAAGCAGTTTTACAAAAGGTGTTTGTCATCAATATAATATAATCAAAATCAGAAAAGTTAAGGTTATTAGTTACTAATGACTTTAACTAGTAACTAATAGCTTTTAACAGTTAAAGTTATTATATATAAGCATAGTTAACCTGCAGTTGTATTTGTGTAATAAGTGTATTTGTTGTCTTTGGTGTGTGTGCTTTTCTAAAAAGATAGGTCTATAATCTAGTTTTGAACTGAGAGAGTGTGTTTGAGCCTTGGACATTATCTGGAAGGCTATTCCAGAGTTTAGGAGCCATATATGAGAAGGCTCAACCTCCTTTAGTATACTTTGCTATTCTAAGTACTACCAGAAGCCCTGAGTTTTGAGATCTTAAAGAACGGGTTGGATAGAAACACACATAGTTTTGGAGGTCTCGTACAATAGGTTTGCATTAACCCAAGGTCAAAACACTACATGATATTTACTGCAGCATTCAGAGCTTTGGATCAGACAAAGAATTGGGCGTTTGTAAAATAATCAATAATTATTACAAAGCATTTTGGTTCTCTGTTTTCTTGCCAAGTGCCAGAGTTTTCAGTTTCAGCCCAGAATTTCAGTGCACCCTTTAAAAAAAATAATTTATTGGACCTCTCTGAGATATGAATATTGCATACTACAGTTACCTCTAGGACTTTTTCCAGCTTTGGTGGCAGGCCTTTTACACAGATCTTCCAACTAACGACTGTATGGCATTAATTCAAGGACAAATTTTGTGAGCACAGTATTACAATTCGAGATCATATTCATGTACAGTAATGTGAGTATGCGAATCTCTTTGCTTGCACGCCAATTTCCTCTGTTTGTGCATGCTCTGAAATAAACGCTGCTGATGTACCATTTAGTGCGTTTATGTAACAAGTATGTCTCCAACATTTATTAGATTTGCTGGGAATATTTATGAATGTCTCCAATATACCTACAGAATGCATTGATGCTTCCTGAAGTAAAGTCAAACAGCCATAAACTCCAGCAAGATTAAGTCATTGTATGCAGAGCCATAAACCTATAAAGATCTTTATCCTCCTAGGGCTTGAGTGTCCACATATGTGGACAGCACATTTTAGCTCTTAAGTGGTTTTTACTCTGATTGTCAAAGCAAGTTCAAAAAAAAAATTCTATGTTAAATATGCATTAAAAAAAGATTCAGGAAAAAGTGTACTTTCGGACCACGAGTCCACATATATGGACATCTAAAAGTACATCATATCAAAAGATGATACTTAGATTTTTATTCTAATTAGGTTCTAATAAGCCCAAATAGCAAAGAGCAATAAAAAATGCATGTAAAAAAACACCTTGGGCCTTTAGAGGATAAATAAGTGAATTGTAATATTAAACTAATTTCGAGATGAGCCCGCACTCATGATTGACCCAGCTGGTACATATTAGCTAATCATGATCCTCCGATCAAAGAATCCTAAGTTCCTATATATCCTCATTTCCTTTCTACAATTATCTTCAAGAAACCACCATCCTCGCCTTCTTCCACCTTTACCCAGAATGGGCAGCACAGCAGCCCAGTGACTAGCACTGTTGCCTCACAGCAAGAATTCCAATGGCTCTGGCTCCTTGCTGGGCCATCTGGTAGTTCTGTGTGGAGTTTGCATGTTCTCCCCGTGTCCACGTGGGTTTCCCCCGGGTTCCCCCGGGTTTCCTCCCATGGTCCAAACATGCTCTATATTATAGACAAAATAATCCTAAGTCTCTTTTACTAGACGTCTCGCTCTCAGGAAGTTCACCTTAGCCTCAGCTGCAAAGGAGTTTTGAGATCGTCCTGAGCTCAATCTCTCCTCGCCCCGCAAAGTAAGGGAGCCCTGGACTTGAGGATCCCTTGAGCTCAGGGCTCTCTCCCAGGACAGCATGCCATACAATCTTTTTATAAATCATGAGCTAAGTGTAACCTCTTGAAAGTATAATTATGGAAACTGTGCAGACCCTCTAGTTTTCCGTGATTCCGCAGCCACTGAATCCAACACAAGATCGCAAATTTTTGTGATACTACACAATTCTTAATTTAAACACAAAATAATCGCAAGAAATTTAAAGAATCTCATAAAACATCCAATTCCAAGCCATATAATTAAATTATATTTATTTTAGTTTGCAAGTGTTTTACATTAGACGTTGCATACACAGCACACGTGATGTATTTGAGTGTCTCTCGAAAAATGACATCTCACTTGTGCCCTCACAATAATTACATTACAAGGGAGAATTACATTGTCCGCAAATGTCTGGAAATTACCACAGCAAAATCTGTTATTTTTATTGCAAAAAATCACGTAGAACTAGGCGGTCTGACTCTGTTCATCATAACTGAAAGCAACATCGTGTTTGCTGGCCTCATGCATCCCGCAGCCCTGTCAGTCAGTCAGCACGTCACCTTAAAGGGTTAAACAAATAGCGCACAGCACTACTACAGTTACAGAAAAGTTCGCTCTGTTATAATTCACTTACATTTTAAGACATATTGGTGCGATTATCACCCGCTATAAAAAAAACAGACAACTGAAGGTTTTGAATGAGAAGCTGTAATGTAGCCGTGGCAGGAATGAATTTTGGTGTTTCTGCTTTGACAAAGCTGAACGGAACTACTAAATGACAACTATAATGATACATGTGCATGATATCCTAAAAGACAGATATTTCTGTTGCCTCATGATAACATAATTACTTTGTTTTCTTTACTTTTTTTATGCCTCAGCAGTAAATCAAAAAAATCATTTACAGTTGTGTATGTCTCATGAGGAATATTCAAGAGATCAGCAGTGAAATAAAGCTTCAAACACTATATCGAGTAATGAATTCAACACTACATCAAGAAATGAAAGTCAAATATTTACAGAATATTGGGAATAATTAAAAATGTGAGATGGAATAGTGCAATCGCAAACAATAACTGATAAAAATATCAAATATAACACAATCAATGTTCTAAAAATATCTCTTAAAGCATTACATTAAATAATAACTACAATTGATTAACTTGATTTGAACCAGATGTGTTGATGCATGTTGTTATTATCAAGAAAAGCTGATTTCCCTTTTAAAGCTTTATATTTTGCGGCAAACTGGATTATATTTTCTAGCTTCTTCACTTGAACAACATTTCAGATTTCAAAATATCTTTTAAAACATGTGCTTTCTGCAATATTTCATTTCCGTTTGTCCCTATGGTGTTTTTAGATGCTGAAACATACATGTGAAATTGACAGCATGTTTCTACACATAATCACACAGGATGCTGATTATAGTAGGCATTATCGAGCACATGACTGAACTGCACACATGCCACGTTTCCTACCCTCACTGTCACATAGCAACAATGCTGTATCCATAGAAACTGCTTTAAATTTAAAACAAACAATATTTTTATCTCATTTTTCGTCTCTAAAGCCAAACAAGAATTGTGTAATTGGAAATAGATAGACTTTGGAACTCAATTATAATGTTTTTTTTTGCAGCAAATGTACTGAAAGTAGCTGAAAATTTGTTACAAGAGGCTCATTCGACTTTCACATTAATTAAATGCTTGATTTACTTGTATTATAGCTTATTTCTTAAGTTGCTTTTTAAGCGAAAGTCCAAATATTATTTAATTGCTTATAGAGTAAGGACATTTTAGTGTTAAATCCTTTAAAATTTTCAATATCCCAAAAAAAATCAGTCATATTAATCATAATATCTTAATGTATGTAGTTTCCTCAACTATTTAGAGTAGATTTTTGCTCCGAGCATGTAATAACAGTATATCTGAACATGATCATTGCTTCACTTCTTAAGCTTGATCGTTATTTATCAAGTTCTGCGGGTGCATCTTCTGAAATTACAAACCTTTGTCATTGTGACTCCATTAATTGAAACTCAGGTGGCGAAATTGAATTTGCATTGCAAATCCTGCGTCTTGTTTTGTTCATTTCAGAAGGGGATTATGTCTGCCTTGATTTTCTTGGGAATCAATACAAACTCGGTGAGTCACACAAACCAATAACATTTATTCATTACAACTCAAGCATTAGTGGAATTAGAATTCTAATTAATGATATCATCTTGTTGTTAATTACATAGTCCAAAGAATCATATGGTGGCTTTGAACACGTTATTATTGTCTCTGAATGCTTGCCCTTTAACAAATGTAATATATGACTCACGCTGTTGGTTATTAACAACAGGACACGGCAGATTTTGTTCTTCCTGGCGTTGTTGCTGTTCATCAAGACAAAAACAAGGTTTGTTTGAGCTCGGGTCGACCATGGCTTGTTATTATATGTATATATTATTATGGTGTAATGTCTCGGCTGTGTATTTAAAAATGGTGCTTTCTCTGTTTAAAATTTTCTACGTATGCGCGAGTGACGTATCTCTTTAAACCAATAGCATTCAGCTGCGCGTCCAGCTCCGTCTTTTGGTAGGCTACCCTTTATTCATGCTAGGTACTCTTTGCAAAGGATGACCAAAAAGTAGTACGATACGGTTCGCTTTTAGGTAACTTTTGACAGCTGAAATGGCTATAAAAGCATACCGAACCGTAAGTCCACGGGCCATAAGAAGCAAGGTGCTTAAAGCTTCTAGTCAATCACACACACTTTACCTCTCCAGCTTCATTGTTGGCTCATATCAAAATCTTTCATTCACGACATCACATTTTGTCATTTGTTTACCATAAATCTGCGTCCTCATCACACACTCTCAATCAGAGCTCGTTCCTGTGGTGCAATCAGCCGTACTGATGATCTGCTCACTCCAGGAGCAAACGCACAATCACAACCGCTTTCTCCATTGTCTTCTTCACCCTTGAAGCCCTCGAGCTTCAGCCTCTTCACAGCTTTCTTTCACCTCACCGTCTTTCAAAGCTCCTGCTCCCGGCGGTCAGAGCCCATCATCCTGCTTCACTGGAGGACAAAAGTCTTTAATTCCCTCTGCGCCGTGTGAAAAGCTGAAGGTGAGATGCTTTTGCCGCCGGTTGAAGGAAAGGGTCAAGACCCAGCATCAACATCACCTGGATGAAAATGTTTAAAAGCCCCTCGGGTGCTTTTTCTACACCCGATTCTCCATTATAGAGGCCAAAACATCAATTGTGTGTTCATCAAAACATGATCTTATGTGTTGTTTAAACTCTGAGCCTGCGGTAAACAGAGCTCGCTGTTGATTTATTGTCCTGCAGAGGGGATTTTAATAAACTGCTCTTATCGATTCAGAAACGAGAGGGTTTTTCCTGCGGTATATATAATAGATGGGTGAAAGATTGTAGTTTATGGGTGACATCTGAGAGGGGGAGAGAGAGTATGAAGTCTCAACAGATTGCTTTGCACACAGAGTGTGACGCCGGATGATTTTCTTTGTTGAATGCAATTTCACAGCACACTTGATTCTCTGTATGATGTGGTCAAAGGACTCTTGTAAAGGATGACATTGAAATGGGTCAAAAAATGTTTTATTTTATTTTACAAGGATTCGAAGACTCGTATGGAACATCCATGGAAGAAGTGGAAAAGACTAAGGTGCGAAGACGAGGACAACCATCCGACTTCAATACCGGCCGAAGACTGAGAGGAGAAGGTGAGCATTTATAATGTCCTTGATGAGGAGGAACAGGTGCAAGTGATTAGAAGGCCGGTGAGGGTTCACAGGATTGGATGAAGGTGTTTTGTGAGGGAGAGTGGTGATTGGGTGAGCAGGAATGAGCCGGGGATGTGACACATACGGGTCGTTCACATATCATATGAGAAGCCCTTCTCACAAAATAGATGCTTTATACACATAAATACTTGTGTATAAATGTTCATTATTAACCTTTCTATAAACAGGATTTGATTATAACTGCAGATCAATAATAATAGTAAAACAGCCTACTGTAACGTCTGCAATTACATAACATAAATAAATATGAACATAAATGAACACATACAGACCCTTACAGTCTCCAATATGTTACCAATTACAGAAAAACTTCACACAACATACATTTAGTCCTTATTTAGGTTCAAAAACAACATGAAATATAGCCCACAGTCAGTGCAAACCTCTCATCTGTGTCTTTAATCTTTAGCAGCACATGTAACCTCTGTTAGACAGTAATTCCATCATTGCGAGTTCATAATAGTCCAAAAGGTGATGATAATAGTTAAACATGGCAGTTTGTTCATGTTTTAGGTTGCAGAAAGCATCATTTGCTGCTGTTTTTCCGGCTTCTCCTTCTCCGTTTTTTATCACTTCTCTCGCGTTTGTCCCTTTCTGAAAGAATCGGATATCAGAGCGCTTCAATGATCACGCGCACCTTATTAATATGAGCTCAAGAAGTTCGTTATTTCAAATATAGGTGCTTGACGAGCTCTCTGATGTTTTATTTTATTTTTCACATACAGAGTCAAACACAGTATGATATGCAGTGAAATGCTTATACAACCACTCGTGTTCTTGAAATAGTAACAAAAGTAAGAAAAATAAAATAACAATAATATTACCAATAGAGTCTAAATTATGAAGAATAGAAGTTATGCGAAACAAAATTAAAGCAAATAATCAGGATCCATATAATGATGCCCATAATAATAATACCTATAATAATCAGGATCCCTATAATAATCCCCATAATAATAATCCCTATAATAATCAGGATCCCTATAATAATTCTCATAATAATAATAATCCCTAACTGAGTTTTTTGGCAAAACTCTGAGGTAGACTTGAACCGAAATAGAGGGGTTTCATGGCCCTTTAACTGTTGTCATGTTTAATTATTCTAACATTTTCTTATTTCTTATTCAATATTTATACGTTTATTAATTATATATTTTGATATCAAGATATAGGACTCGATAGATGTCATAAAAAAGGTACACTGTGGTCATATAGCGATGGACATGGTTAGCAACAATACTCAGGTTGGCTGTAGTGTTGACATGATGCTCAATTGGTACAAATGGGCCCAAAGTGTTGCAAGAAAATATCCCCCACACCATTACACCACCACCATCCTGAACCGTTGATACAAGGCAAGACGGATCCATGCTTTCATGTTGTTGATGCCAAATTCTGATCCTACCATTCGAATGTCGCAGCAGAAATCAAGACCAGGCAACGTTTTTCCAATCTTCTATTGTCCAATTTTGGTGAGCCTGTGCGAATTGTAGCCTCAGTTTCCTGTTCTTAGCTGACAGGATCAGCACCTTCTGCTGTTGTAGCCTATCCGCCTCAAAGTTGGACGTGTTGTGTGTTCAGAGATGCTCTTCTGCATACCACGGTTGTAACGAGTGCTTATTTGAGTTACTGTTGCCTTTCTATCAGCTGGAACCAGTCTCCTCTGACTTCTGGCATCAACAAGGCATTTGCGCCCACAGAACTGCCGCTTACTGGATATAGAGATGGTTGTGCATGAAAAAATTCCAAGTAGATCAGAATTTTCTGAAATACTCAGACCAGCCCGTCTGGCACAAACAACCATGCCATGTTCAATGTCACTTAAATCCCCTTTCTTCCCCATTCTGATGCTCGGTTTGAACTGCAGCAGATCGTCTTGACCATGTCTACAATATGCATTGAGTTGCAGTCATGTGATTGACTGATTAGAAATTTGTTTTCCCCAACAAGCATGCATGTGTATATATTTAATTTAGCCATTTTTAAAAACTAGCATAAATTAAATAGAGTGTAACAAAGACTACCTAATCCACTTACACTAGTGCGCAATGTTATTATTCCAGTAATGGATGATTTAAATTGCATTTGTCTGTGTAAAAGAAGAGGATGAAGCTACATGCATGCTGGTATTGGATAACTTCAGTGGGCTTGTGTAAATGCTGCTTTGTGGGGGCAGGGTGATATCAGCATAACAGTTTGCTAATATTAGTATACTAGCTGTGAGGAGCGGAGTAGCGGGGTCAATCTGCAGTTAAGTCTCCAGAGATGAAGAGGAAGACAGTCCACTCGTCCACACTAATAACACCATTAACAAGTTTTACTGTTCAGCGCTGTTTGTTCATCTGCAAGTCAACTGGAAAGGCTATTTTGGGTTTATAGCACTCTATTGTATTCAAACTCCTTCCCAGTCCAGCCATTTATTGAAAGTATGCTGCAAAAACCAATTATATCCAAGGTCATTTCCATTTAGACAACCCGATTCGAATGGTATCATTCGATTGAATGGGCGTTATCAGAGTTTTTCAGCTGATAAATATGGACCTGTAGGGGCCTTCTGCACCTACTGGTAAGCTCAGAAGGCTGTTATCAACCATCCACATGATTTATTAGCTAAACTAATAGAGAAGACTTTAGATCCAGATCTGTTTTTACATTACTGTGACAGTTGGGTTTAGGGTAGGGGTAGATGTTAATAAAATACAATTCATGTTAATTAATTTAATTTAATTAATTTCAAGAGCCCCTATTATGCATTAAAAAGGGTCATGTTTTGGTTTTGGGGGTCTCCAACAACAGTCTGATTTGCATGCAAGGTCAAAAAATGTTAAATATTTTTACCTAATTATCCCAAGCACTCCCATATGATTCGTTCAGTGATTCATTTGTTCCCAAACCCCTCTATTGCGATGACTAGGCCCACACGGAATCTGCACGTTTACTTGAGTAAATGTGTAAATCTATATTTATTCAGTTTTTAAATTAATTACAGTAATATTATCGACTAATATGAAAATGTTCATCTGATTTATGTACAATGCAGTTTGTAAAGTAATATTTTCTGTCTTTTAGTAGATATATTATATGAGAGACTTGCTTTGTTTACCAAATAAAGTGGATCTAATTGGATTTGCAATTTAAACATTAAAGTTAAAGAGGTATTACTTTTTATTTTACATATTAGGGTTTTAGTTATGATACTCGCAGAATAATTCCACAGAAATCCACAGATTTTTACCAAAATTCTCAGCAGA
Organism: Danio aesculapii; assembly: GCF_903798145.1. Lineage (NCBI taxonomy): Eukaryota > Metazoa > Chordata > Actinopteri > Cypriniformes > Danionidae > Danio > Danio aesculapii. The sequence continues at coordinate 8,790,065 of NC_079457.1, read as the reverse complement.
AATAGCAAAAAACGTCCGCAGATTGGTCGACAGCGTTCAGCACGAGACAGAAATGCCTACCACGACTTATCAATAATTTTAAAGTAGTCAGATTGCAAAGTGTTTGTGTGAGCATACCAACACTCATGCTTTTCCCGGGAGTCTCCTGTATTTCAGACCCATCTCCCACCACCCTCCCATTTTGTTATTTCTCCCGGAAAACTCCCGTAATTTTAACTTGTTCATAGGAACAGCTGATGGTGCCCATAGCAAAGACAAACGGCAGATGATCGTGAGCTCACAAACGCATTTAAATCCGTAAACAAAGCGGCATGTCGCGTTTTCAACGTGGTTTTAGACCCGATATGAGAATATAAAGAGTTAATCAGATACAGTACAAGCAGTTACAAATAGCAAAGCATAATTAAATACATAATTTGCAAGCTAGAGAAAACAAGGAAGCAACCATTTTAATCGCACTTGCTTACACTTAAGAAATGGAGGAAGAAACTGATCCATGAACTGTGTACTATAAAGTAAAGCTCTGCAAATTCCATATGGTCTTTTCTGATCCTTCCTATAACAAACGGCCAACGAATCCCCTGTTGTAAGCTTGTAGATTGCTGAAGCACTGAAAAATAATGGAAATACAGCACAAGGCTGGGGCTATATGTTATGAAGCGGACAGGAGACAGAGGTAAGGAAACGTTAGGGTGTTTATTAAATGACAACAAGGAGCACATGAAGGATAGCCAGGAGGATCAGGAATGATGTTGGGGTCTTTTCCTCCGTGGCTGGGTAACAGGAATACACGAGGATGGACGGCACACACCAGATACAGCTGACAGAGGATGACACAGACTTGGAAGGACTGGAAGACAGGACGATTCGGGAGGACCAGGAAGACTAGGAGGAATACAAAGAGAACAGGTAAGTAAATCGTTTGTTTTAGCTGAGGATGACTACGCTGAGTGGTCGCTCAGTTGTCCGCTTTCGTCGAGACGAGCCCGGACAATGAGCGACTGGAGTGCTGTGCTTTTATCTGGTGCTCGTGAATGTGATGCAGCTGTGTGCTCATTAGAAGTCAGGTGATGGTGATCTTCGTGAGTGGGGGTCGTGAGAGCCTGACCAATCCATGACAGTACCCCCCTCCCCAGGGCCCGCTCCTGAGGGCCGACACCTCCGACGCCGTGGTGGTCTCCCTCTGCCTCTAGGCGCTGGGAACTCAGGGTGGCTCTCATGAAACTCCACCATGAGACTAGGATCGAGAATATCAGCTCTGGGAACCCATGTCCTTTCTTCGGGGCCGTACCCTTCCCAGTCCACCAGGTACTCCAACTGGCCACCACGACGTCGGGAACGCAAGATCTCCTTCACTGCGTAGACGGCTCCTTCTTCTAGGAGCAGTGGAGGAGGGGGTTCCTCTTCGTGGTCAGGCTCTGTGGAGGGAAGAACAGGATCGTGATAGGGTTTCAGGAGTGATACGTGGAATGTAGGGTGAATACGGTAGTGAGAGGGTAATTGTAGTTTGTAGGTGACGGGGTTGACCTGTTCCACGATGGTGAAGGGACCAACAAATCGGGGACTTAACTTGCGAGAGGGCAGTCGCATGCGTATGTCCCGGGTGGATAGCCACACCTTTTGTCCGGGTGTGTATCTGGGTTCTTCAGACCTTCTCCTATCGGCGGTTACCTTGCTTCGACGGACTGCCCTCTGCAGATGTTGATGAGCCTCGTCCCAGACTCTCTCGCTCTCCCGGAACCAGTGATCCACTGCGGGGACATCAGATGGTTCGCCATCCCAGGGAAAGAGCGGTGGTTGGAAGCCCAGGACGCACTGGAATGGCGTGAGTCCGGTGGAGGGTTGCCGCAGTGAATTTTGGGCATATTCTGCCCAGCCCAAATACTGGCTCCAGGAGTTCTGGTGACCACTGCAGAAGGTCCTCAGGAACCGTCCCACCTCCTGAATCTTCCTCTCTGTCTGCCCGTTGGTTTGGGGATGATATCCAGAAGAGAGGCTGACGGCCACACCTAGGAGCTTGAAGAAGGCTTTCCATAGACGTGAGATGAACTGTGGACCTCTGTCCGACACAATATCTTCTGGAATACCAAATGACCTGAAGACTTGATTAAAGATATTGTCGGCAGTTTCAAAGGCTGTGGGAAGACCTTTCAGAGGGATTAGTTTGACAAACTTTGAGAATCTATCTACTATGACTAGAATACAGGTATTACCTTCTGACGAAGGGAGGTCAGTGATAAAGTCCACTCCTAGGTGTGACCAGGGACGGTTCGGAATCGGCAAGGGATGGAGCTTTCCAGCGGGTAGATGACGTGGGCTCTTGGATTGGGCACAGTCCTTACAGCCCTGAACATATTGCCTCACATCCCTTGCCATGTTTGGCCACCAGAATCGTTGGGATACTAGCGAGAGAGTATTGTTGATCCCTGGATGTCCAGTGCCTAGCGAGGTATGTAAGGAGTGGATCAGATCTACCCGGTGTTCAGGTGGTATGAACTGCCGATGAGGAGGGCATCCCGGCGGAGCAGGGGCTTCCGGAGTGGCAACGACTGGAGGAGCGTTCCAGGTGATCGGACAAATGGAGATGTGTTCGGGAAGAATCTTCGTTGGGAGTTCTTCATGATCGTGATGCTCGTGTAAACGAGAGAGAGCGTCTGCTCTTAGATTCTTGGGTCCTGGACGATAGGAAATGGAGAAATCAAAGCGTGAGAAGAAAAGTGACCATCTGGCTTGACGTGGACATAGTCTCTTGGCCTCTTTGATGTATTGGAGGTTTTTGTGATCTGTGATCACCTGGAACGGATGTTTGGCTCCCTCCAACCAGTGACGCCACTCCTCCAAGGCTAGCTTGATTGCTAGAAGCTCCCTGTCTCCTATGCTGTAATTCTGCTCCGCCGGGCTCAACTTCCGAGAGAAATAGGCACAGGGATGCAGTCGGGGCGGTGTATCATGATGTTGAGATAATACTGCCCCGACGCCGGTGGTGGATGCGTCCACTTCCACCACGAAAGGAAGATTTGGGTCAGGATGAGTCAGGAGTGGGGCCCTTGTGAACTCCTTCTTAAGAAGGCGGAAGGCTGCGGCTGCTTCTTTGGTCCACTCCAGTCCTTTGGGTTTACCCTTGAGGAGATTAGTGAGAGGTGATGTAATCCTGCTGTAGTCCTTGATAAACCGTCTATAAAAGTTAGCAAACCCAAGAAACCTCTGGAGCTCCTTAATGGAAGTGGGTTCTGACCAGGATAGAACAGCCTCAATTTTCTTCCCATCCATGCGTATACCGGTTTGGTCAATGATGTATCCCAAGAATGAATCGACTTCTGGTGGAATGAGCATTTCTCCGCTTTGAGGTAGAGGTGATGTTCTCTCAATGTGTGTAGGACCTCCGCAACGTGTTGGCGATGTTCGGCCTCACTCCGGGAGTAAATGAGGATGTCATCTATGTACACTATTACACAGTGGTGAAGAAACTCCCGGAGGACTTCATGAATGAAGTTTTGGAATACGGAGGGGGGCGTTGACCAGACCGTAAGGCATGACCTCATATTCATAGTGGCCAGTAGGGGTCACGAATGCTGTCTTCCATTGGTCCCCCTCACGTATTCTTATCAGATTATACGCGCTGCGGAGGTCCAATTTAGTGAAGACTTTAGCTTCTCGGAGCTGTTCCAAAGCGGCTGGTACCAGAGGAAGGGGATATCGGTATTTTACTGTACCGTTATTTAGGACCCTGTAGTCGATGCATGGACGCAGCCCTCCGTCCTTCTTGGCCACAAAGAAGAAGCTTGAGGCGGCTGGTGATTTTGAGTGACGTATGTACCCCTGACTCAGAGCTTCCCTTATGTAATCTTCCATTGCCTGATTCTCTGGAAGCGAGAGCGGGTAGATCCTACCTCTTGGCAACTGGGCATCTGGAACTAGGTCGATCGCGCAGTCCCATGGCCGATGCGGCGGTAGCTGGGAAGCTCTCTTGGGGCAGAAGACATCATGAAAGGAGCTGTACTCCTTAGGAATGTGGATAGACTGCTTCTCAGGAGGGCTCTCGACCGATGTTGCAAACAAAGAAATGGGGTTCCGACCTTGAAGAGGGAGATTTGGAAAACAGGCAGGTGTACATCCAGATCCCCATTTCTTTATCTCTCCTGTGCCCCAAGAGATGATGGGATCGTGCTTCACCAGCCACGGGCGCCCTAGAATGATGTCCATATTTGCACCCTCCAGAACCAGAAATTGAATCCTCTCTTGATGTAACAACCCCACTTGAAGAAGGATGTCTTCGCATTGTCGATGGATACGGGTCGAAGATCGAGTGCACTGGGTTATCGGTTGTATCTGGTATATATGCGAGGACGCCTCAGTACGGAGGTGGAGTTGACGACAGAGGGATTGGGAGATGAAGTTCCCTGCTGACCCGGAGTCGATGAGGGCTGTGACAAGGAGAGAAATAGAGGCAGTAGTTATTTGTACGGTGGTAGTAAGTGGTTTACATTGTTCAATATTCGTACTGAATACACTCACTGAAGTCCGAATGGGACGAAGGGGACACTCCATACGGGTGTGTCCACTGACACCGCAGTATAGACACAGACCCCGGGTCAGCCTCCTCTGTCGTTCCGCTGATGTCAGTCTTCCAGACTCTATTATCATGGGTTCTGGTTCTGGAGAGGCTGTTGACTCAGGCGATTGGAGGAGTGCAGACGAGGGGGTGATGGTGTCCTGTTGATAGGAACGGAGACGATCGGAACATCGGAGAGAATGTTGGATGAATCTCTCCAGACCCATTGTATCATCTAATGTGGCCAGTTGGATTCGGAGAGTGGGTTCCAAGCCGAGCCGGTACGTGGTCAACAACGATCTCTCATTCCATCCACTTGCAGCTGCTAGAGTGCGAAACCGGAGAGCATATTCCTGTGTAGATAGAGTACCTTGCTTTAGATGATACAGCTGCTCTCCAGCGGCTACTTCCCCATCAGAACGTCCAAACACCTCTTTGAAATACTCCGTGAAGGTAGTGATGGAATTCATGACCGGCCCGGCTTGGTTCCAGATCGTCTCAGCCCATTTAAGTGCAGGTCCAGAGAGTAGAGATACGATGTAGGCGATCTTCGACTTATCTGTGGGATATAGAGAAGGTTGCATTTCGAATATGAGGGAACATTGTAACAGAAAACCATTGCACTCCCCCGCTCCGCCTGAGTAGGGCGCTGGTCGGGCCATGGGACTGGAAGGAAGGGCCGAAGAAGAAACTGTGGAGGCGGAAGTGCTCGGTGCTGGTGGTGCGTTGGAAAGTGGAGCTGGTGGCTGTAGAATCCGCTTCAACTGGTCCACCAGCTCTTGAAGGTGATCGGGGGTGCTCATGTTGTCGTCGTTAATGGTCCGGGCTTCTGTTATGAAGCGGACAGGAGACAGAGGTAAGGAAACGTTAGGGTGTTTATTAAATGACAACAAGGAGCACATGAAGGATAGCCAGGAGGATCAGGAATGATGTTGGGGTCTTTTCCTCCGTGGCTGGGTAACAGGAATACACGAGGATGGACGGCACACACCAGATACAGCTGACAGAGGATGACACAGACTTGAAGGACTGGAAGACAGGACGATTCGGGAGGACCAGGAAGACTAGGAGGAATACAAAGAGAACAGGTAAGTAAATCGTTTGTTTTAGCTGAGGATGACTACGCTGAGTGGTCGCTCAGTTGTCCGCTTTCGTCGAGACGAGCCCGGACAATGAGCGACTGGAGTGCTGTGCTTTTATCTGGTGCTCGTGAATGTGATGCAGCTGTGTGCTCATTAGAAGTCAGGTGATGGTGATCTTCGTGAGTGGGGGTCGTGAGAGCCTGACCAATCCATGACACTATAATGCTGAGGTATTTCTGCAAAAATAAACTTCAACCACCGACTCCTCACAGTCTCATCTTTGAGTAGGGAAAATTACATTAACTTTCCCTCACATTTCCAATGATATCATGCTGAGCACAGTGTCTTCACAACATGATTCAACCAGGGTCTGCTACAGTGTTCTTCTTTTTCTTGCTACTGTGTTTGTGGGCTGGGCCGGGGGTTTCAATTTTCCCGGGTTTGCGTGCGCAACAAACGGCCGGGGCTTAAGTTCCGCATTGACGTCATGCTGGCACGGATACAGACTTGTTATCAAGACGATTCATTTGAAGCACTATGAGTCGACTCTTTTATAAATGAATCAATAGTGCACTTTCAGATTTAAGCCTTAGCTGGATATTTCACTTCACTTAGAGCTGTTGCACACTGCATGGGAGGTCATTTTTTAAAAACCAATAACAGGGGCTCTGTAATAAATAATAGAAATAATCAGCATAGGCTCTTTCTGCATTTTGTCTTTAAAACGAACACTACATGGCTGTATTCACGCTTACCTCCATATGAATGGCTTTTCTGCTGTTGCCAGTTTCTCCATTGGCTCTCCGTGTACGTCGGCAGACTTGTTACGTGGTGCAGAGTTGACTGCAATGACTGGGTTTGAGTCTGGCGAAGAACGGTTTCGGAAAGCAGGTAAGACAAAAGCCAAACATGTTAATAATTTGCTTTTGATTGCTTTTTTAAAAACAGATGGTTGGGTTTAGGGGAGGATGAGGGCAGTTCAATCGGAGTGGATTTACATGAGAAGAGCAGAAATTTGATATCTCATATTAACCATGTGAATGGTTGATAACGGCCTTCTGTGCCTACCAAGTGAATACAACACCGCCCATTTAAATGAAGCAGCCACAAAATACTGTATAATTTTTGCAGTTGAATAGCTATAAGCTAATACACTATACAGTCACGCTTTGTAATGAATCATCACGTCATTTAAAAGCACAGCTGTCTTTCGTGACTGTGTGCGGTGGGTTATCAAAACCGTCATTCACTTCGGCACATCCATCAGCCCAGAAATCCTGTAGGAGCCTTTTGTTTGTCTTCAGAATCCTCAAAAAAAAAAACATCCTGTCAGACACACTGCCTCCTTTCTGCAATTATGCAGATCAATCTTGTTGAAAAGAAAAACTGCCAGCCAGGAGCAGGTTATAATTATGACCCTCCAATCTGTGATCTCTCAATCCTCGGAGCGCTAATTGATTTCGACGCACCGTTTTTGTTCTGGTAAAAATGTAACACGATTTTGAGAGCATTGCTGAATGTGCTGGGGAATTTTGTGCTTTTGACACCAGACCAAAAGAGACAGAAATAACGAAAGGCGTATGAAAAAAGGTCGCTGTGGATGTGCCACATGAATTATGAGGATCTGAGAAAACATAATGCGTTCACTGTCCCTATTAGAGCTGCGATCTACAGCAAAATTACATTTCAGATACAATCATGACCTTTACCAACACTTACAGATTACACAGGAGGCAAGCGTTCATCTTCATTCAGACGCTTTCTCTGGAGCAAATGGAAAAATAATATTCATGTGTTCCTGCTGTAGATTAAATAACAGTGTTGAGGGTATTGGTCGACATCCCTTAAACTGGTGCAGTGCATATCGCTTTGGATTAAAGATGACATTTGCCAGACACTTTTTTGTTCATATATTGCATCATATCATTCTCTGCAGCCATTTAGCTACTAGAATGATGAAGTTTTTGTTTTTGGAACATTAAAGTCACAAGTTACATCATAGTTAACTATACACCAATTATTATTATAGTTAACTAAACAAACGAAAACTAGAATCAAAATAACATTTTTGTTTACTGAAATCAAATCAAAACTAGAACTAACTGAAACTGTATTGTGTATATACAAAACAAACTTTAACTAACATTATAACAGTAACGTCTTTAATTTTCGTCTTTGTAAATGTATATAGTAAGTAAATCTATTTACTTCGCGATGCCAGTTTTACGCCAGGGGTTTGTAATCCTGATGTCATTGGCCAGATCAAGCCGGTCCTCTTCCAGTCAGTCTTGCTGTTGCTCCTGCGACAAAAAGCACGACATAACAGCAACATGGCGACAATGTTAAATATGAACCAAGCAGACACTTAAACGTATCAATTTAACACATTTGTGTCCAATAATGGGTTTTATTTCTGTATTAGTGATGTTTCAAAATGTATCTTTGGTTGTTGTATAATACAATATTCTGATGATTTTGAATGTTGCATCTAAGAAATATTCTTATTTCTAAAAAACAAACCAACTAATACTGAAACTATTAAAAACTAAACTAAAACCATTTCAAAATATAAAAACTAGTAAATCTACCTCAAAATATTAATTCAAACAAACTGAATTTGAAAACAAAAGTCAAAATGAAATAAAAACTAAAACCAATGAAAAATCCTATACAAGATCTTCACGCAAAAGAGAAACAAGATTGTGCGAGATATTGTGCGAAAGAGCTATTTAAAGTGATGATTGTTTGGTACATTTACAGGTAAACATTGTTTTCCTTATTGAGTCCTTGTAAGATGGAGTTTAAGTGAAGTGTCTGGTGCATATAAAGAGAGAAGAGTGCTTCTACAGGCGGTTTGTCAAGACCACTCACCTGTGTAAGGCACACTGAGAAATCCACAATGTTTTTTATCTAGAGATATGTAGTGATTTTAAGAAAGTATCTGGTGTAGTGTTGTCACGATACTGGAGTTCGATACCAATCGATACTAAAATTTAAAAAAATGTCCATTTCTCGCTAACATTTGAGCGCTGATTTGCCATTGTGTTCACGTGCTCAACAGAAATGACTGTGATTGGCCATAAAGGTCATCACCGAACTCACCGTTGTTACTTAGTGTAAACACAGATACAGGGACACTGGAGGGTTTCAAAGTCACGTCAATCAGCTGGTTTGTCTATAAGCTGACATACGAGCGATCCGCCGATAAATCGGGGCTTTAAAGTGCTATAGGGGGTGGAGGGGTTAGGGATTTTCGGTGTGCGATGATGTTTGTGAAGTTAGTAACTGTACTTTTCCTGGAGAAAAAACAAAACAGGAGGGTGGGGGAAGATGGGTCTGAAATACTGGAGACTGCCAGGAAAAACAGGAGTGTTGGCAGGTATGGTGGCAACCGTAGTCTGGAGCATGGTGAGAGGAGAGGTGGTTTCTACAGGTGGTTTGTTCAGCCCACTCACCATTGTAAGGCACATTTATCTTTTACATTTCAGTCATTTAACACCGTGGTTCTCAGACTGGGGATCGCAGATTAATTTCGAGGGGTCGCGAGAGTGATTTTAAAATGGTGTAATTTTCAGTGATTATAATATATATTTTTCAGTATTACAAGTGAAAGCTAATATTTTCAGATTTTTTTAAAGATATTACTGATTAGTATTTAAAAAAAGTGAATGGAACATCATATCTTTGCAGCGAATAACTTGCTAGTTATCAATACAGCACGCATCTGGATATGAAAACCGGAACTGCAGAGATGGATACATTTATAATTCGCAAATCTAAAAATGTTGAGGAAACTGTGGACAGTTTGCCTGAGTCATCAGAACCGTCTACTTTGACTAAGCATAAGAGCAAGACCCCATCAGACCAAAATAGGAAACGTCAGAAATATCAGGAATTCATAAAGTATTTAGGACACATTCAGGCAGAATGCATCTTTGCACTTGAAATGCAGCGCATAGGAACAGTTTAAAACTGTTGTCATGTCAACTTGCTGCAGTAAACAAAGCCCGCAGCACTTGCCCCGCCTTCGCGCTCTACTTATTGGCCCACTGCTCTTGAACTGAACGCGAATGGATTGGTTAAAATCAGCTGCCAATCACTCAGTCAATGCCTTCTGCCTTCAGATGACAGGAGCTACAACTGTGAAAATGTAATATGCTGAAGATGAGAGAATAAAAACAACACTGACAGATTTTGTCTTAAAAACACCCAAAGCTACAAATAACGGCACATCTGATCATGTGGTGAATGTTAATTCACCATCTACACTTTTCGAAGAGTGAATAAAAGACTTCTATTGGCTTCAAGTCCGCTATGAAAAATAACTAAAGCATTCACTGTAAAGTCTGTGGGACGCAATTTTCAGGTAACTGTTTGCCAAATTTACACATTTTAAGCACGAGAGGTTCTGTTTAATCCTTCATTTAATCAAAGTGGCAGTTATATGTAAAAGTTAACACCATGTACACCATCGCTAAAGGGCTTGCGTTGACTAAGATTAAACTAATATTGCAGCTCATGAAAAGACCGGTATTGCTATTAAAATGACGCATGCAAATAATAAGGTATAAGTCAAAAGCATCTGTGCAATATCAGACACCACTCGTGAGAACACAGCACAGTTATCGTTAACAGATTCATTCAACAGTGCGTGCAGGGACGGTGAGTGGTCCGTGTATCTTTCGGTCACTCAATTATGTTATAAAAATGTATTTTCTTGTGATAAGGGGATTTCGTTGAGACATATTTTCCTCACGCATGGATATTTTTTTTTGCTTGTTAGTTTTGGTTAATGTTGATTTCAAATGCAATAAATCTGTTCATAAAACTTGTAGTAACGGTGCTCATAATTGGTGGGTGCGACTAAATTTTGCCTGATGCGCCTACATTTTTAAAGTTAAGAGCACCAGTGCTACCAAGCAAAAATGTTAATTTCGAGCCCTGTAATGTATAGTGAATATAGTTAAAATATTGTGAACAGCATAAAATAAGTTATTTTTATTGTTTGTATATGCTTTGGTAGTGGGGGGTCACAAGTTCTTGACAATCTTACATTGGGGTCGCTGGTTTAAAAGTTTGAGAACCACTGATTTAACAGACCTTGTCCAAAGTGACGTACAATTGAGGAGGCATTCAGTGATTTAACAAGAAGAGGCAATGCACACAAGAAGTGCTCATTTTTTATATATATAACGTTTCTGTTAAAGTGTCAGTGAGATGAAAGAGTGTGTTTTCTACAGGTGGTTTATCAAGCCTACTCATCTGTGTGAGGCACACTCAGAATTTATAATGTTTTGGGCTTGTCTCTGCAAGGCGAGAGGGGAGTTTGAGCTAAGGTAGATCTCGAGAACTCCCCTGCTGTAGTAGCTAATGAACAGATAGTGGTTGCTCTTAAGACATAACTACTTACTAGGAGCATGTCTATGGTGCAGATTTGGATTAGTCAGTTAACTTTAAGTTGCATGTTTTTGGACGGTGGGAGGAAACTGGGGAACCCGGGGGAAACCCACATGAGCACGGGGAGAACTTGTAAACTCTGCACAGAAACGTCGACTGGCTGGTAAGGACAAGAATATGACGTTCTTGCTGTGAGGCAACAGTGCTAACCACTGGGCCAACGTGCCACCCATCTAGGAAAGGAGGAGGAAGAAGGGGATTCTTCAAAACGAAGATGCCTGTGATATGGAACTTAGGGTATTTATAGTGGCTTAGGAATCGTCTGATTGGTGAATCATAAATGCGGGGCCGGCTGCAAGCAATCATAAGCACGTGATCCTCTCGAAATGAGTTTAAAAATAAACTTCTCTTAATCATTTTTGATAAATTAGGTGAATTTTCAGATGATTATACTAGAAATTAGAAATTAAAAAACAAACAAATAAAAAAACTGCCACCTTTGAACATAAATTTAAAGATCAAAGCGTTTTTATATACACGGTTTTCATAAACTCTGTGAAATGTTTAAATCAACTACATAGAAAACAACATGCATGATGAATCTTACTTTGCAATACTACCTAAGGCTGAAAAAAAAAAGAGTCTTCACAAAAATACAATATTATGTCACATACTGTAATGATTTGTCAAAATGATTTGCCCTCCTGTGAATTGTTTTATTTAATTTTTTTTATGTTTACCAAATGATGTTTAACAGAGCAAGCAATTTTTCACAGTATTTCCTATATTATTTTTTCTTCTGGGGAAAGTCTTATTTGTTATATTTCGGCTAGAATAAAAGCAGATTTTATTTTTCTACAACCATTTTTTAATAATATTAGTAGCCCTCTTAAAAAAAATTTCGATTGTCTAAAAAGTAGAAAATACTGTGTCATCATGGCAAAGATAAAATAAATCAGTTATTAGAAATTTCTTATTAAAACTATTATGTTTAGAAATGTGTGGAAGAAAAATCTTGTCTCTGTTAAACAGAGAAATATACAGCTGAAAATAACTAATAACTCAGGAGGGCTTATGATTCTGACTTCAACTGTACCATGGCAAGGGGCAACATCATGCATTGTTCACGAGCACCTGTTTTCATTCATGTGTTCTGTTCTTTTTTTATATTTCAGCTTTCAAACGGCTACCAGCTATAACATGCAATCACCCTGATGCGCAAATTGAGTTTTCCTCCATTCAGTCAGTGCGTTTCTGCATCGAATACCAATGAGGCCAGTTTTCTCTGACAGTCTGTGTATTTGTGAGAGGGTCGAAGTGCAAAGGCGCTTGTCTCTGGATGCGTTTGCAATGATAAAGGTGATGGAAAAGGTTTATGGATGGCGCTCTGGATGGATTGGCTCTTCAGTTTGTAGGGAAGTGAAGGGCCTGGTCCTCGTATCTGCTCTGACATTCCCCTGCGTGCTGAAAATAAAAAGCGACTGGACTCTAGTAATGATGCCATTAGGGCTCCGTCACAGGCCTGGCTCTCATTAGGCTCTCGCAGGATGTGATCGGAGTCTATCATTGAAGAAAGCCATTTGCAAAGCCCCAATGATGGATGTTATTATGGTCTGGCTGTGTTGAGGCTCAAATGACTGCAAACATGCAGAGATGGTCAGTGTTATCTTTGTAGAGATGTGCTGTCTCAAGCAGAAACCTCATGTTGTGTCAGTTTTAATAACCATTTATTTACAGTTGTTGCAGTCAATCCCCGATGGCAATAGATGATAGTTTTTTCATAGCAGTGGTCCCCAGTCAGTGGACCAGTCAATGCTTGATAATTTTACCATTATGGGGGGATGGCCAGACATGTAGATGTGGGGAATAATGGGTTAAAATTCATTTACACAACAATAACAAAGTATCACACAAAGGAGGGTGTTTGAATCACTGAACAAATCATATGGCAGTCGTTGGGATAATTAGGTAAAAATAATTGCATGTTATAAGACAACGGAAGTGTTATTTGACCTTGCATGCATATGTTGCAGCCTGTTGTTGGAGACCCTTAAAATCAAAATATGACCATTTATAATGCATGATAGGGGCTCTTTAATAAAGTAGCCCATGTTTGGCCTTCAGCACTGGTGTACAGATTTGTTGATGTGGATTGGGATTCAACCAGAAACTCGTCATGTTGCTTATATCTCCAAAGCTCATGCTAATCTTCACCTTGACTCAGTCAGGCCAGAAACTCGACTGCTAACATTAATATTTACACTGAGTCACCTCTGCTTCGAGTGCATTCAGAGGACATGGTTAAAAAAGGCTTCGCTTTAAGCCATCTCCAAGTAAATATTGAAATGAATGCATTCTTTTAAAGGCAGCTGTGACCTTGTTTAGTGCACAAGTTACCGTAGGAAAGGCAAAATGTCTTACGTACACTTAGAAAAAAAATTCACATTTGAATATTTGACCTTGGTTTACGTAAAATATTTGAATATTATTAAAACAAGAATTATGTATTAATGAATTATATTTATATTTTGAAATATAAAAAAAAACACACAATCACAATCCAGATTTTTAAAGTCATTTTAAATAAAGCTAAATTATGTAAACACACCATAAACATAAATGATATTATATACTGTATTATATAAATGAATCATATAATTAAAGTAGTTTTTTCTAAAGCATAAAATAAATAATCTTACATAATACAAATTTACCTTATTTTTAAGTAAAGAAGTAAAAAGTAAAAGATATATATATAAATATATTTATCTCTATCTGGTTGGATGGGAAGCGATGGTGTACAGCCGTTTTCAGATCTCTCCGGAGATGTTCAATAGGATTTAGGTGTGGGCTCTGGCTGGGCCACTCAAGGACATTCACAGAGTTCTTGTGAAGCCACTCCATTGATATTTTGGCCGTGTGCTTTGGGTCATTGTCCTGCTGGAGGATAAACCGTCGCCCCAATCTGACCGTCACCCCAATATATATATATATATATATATATATATATATATATATATATATATATATATATATATATATATATATATATATATATATATATATGTATATATGTATATACATATATGTATATACATATATGTATATACATATATACATATATGTATATACATATATGTATATACATATATACATACATACATACATACACACACACACACACACATACATACATACATACACACATACATACATACATATATATATATATATATATATATATATATATATATATATATATATATATATATATATATATATAAAACATGCAATAACAGCACTTATACAGCCTCTTCACTCTTTTGTATTACTCCACCCACATACAGTGACAGCGGATCAAAAAACTCACTACAGTTTGACAAATATTGCAGCTGTTGGACAACATAATGTATATTTGAGGCTTTTTCAGTTGAGAATGTACTTGTTTAGATTGCAACTATGTAGTTTATTCATAAGGATAGTGCTTATTTTAAATATTCAGAGCAACGGCAGCCATCAGCCTGTACTGAGCAGAGAAAAGACAGTCAAGATGTCCTCATAACAGTCTGTAATCGCGATGACGTACTGGACCAGCTCCAAAATGTAGTGGACATTTTACTACAGCTCATCAAATTGTTATAGAACTGATAAGTGACATTCTAAGTCGATCTTTCTCTTTAGTATGTTGTTGTGCTGTTTTATAATAAAGTAATCTGGAAGTGTTTTCTTTGCCTTGGCTTTTTCGGGATTAATTATTGTGATCTTATTGTGATTATTGTGTTCTGCAAAGCTAAAAGCTGTATTATAATAAATAGAAACGATAAAGCAATGCTGTTAAAAAAAGAATTTTGTTATGAATTCTATTTTTCACATTGAATTGATTCAAATTTTTGATTTGTTATAATTAATATTAATATTAGCTTATTTAAAATGTATTATTATTTAACTTTTCTAATATTTTGATGCGGAAAATAGATATGTACATACAAGGTAGCTACAATAAAAAAAGTTTAGTTTTTTCTTATAAGTCTATTAGGTTCTAAGATGTTTAGATCATTTAATCATAATGATAGATTACTCCAGTTCTGATTTTTTTTTCCTGTTAATGCCGTCATTACCAGCAGGGTGTTATTAAATACTAACCAGCCAAAATTTGACCCTTTGTTTTTTTTATTCTAGTATTTTATATGAATTTGGTTCTAAAATCAGAGTTTGTCATATCTCGATGCCATGCAACCTATTAGACTGAATTTAGTACGATGACCAAAACCAAAATGAGCACTGCACAATGCCTTTTTGTTCACCAACACAAATTTTCAAGAGTTTTTTTCTGTTTCTTAAAGCTTTTAGCAGCTCGGGTCTCTCCGGGGTTAATGTGTGACCACGCGGGACCCTCAGCTCAATTACACAACATGGCCTGGATATTATGAGAATATTATGACCTCAGAAACCAGTATCTGAATGGATAACATGCTGATTCACCTTAAAGTAGCGCAGCACAATGGCTTTCTGCAACCACATCCATTAGCAGTGCTGGGAAACACACACTAATGCGGCTGAAGTGCCACTGAAGGATTCCATGATGATTGTAATAGAAACACAAGTATAACGGGCTGGTGTGTGACCAATCAAAGTGTCAGGGCCTAGAAATTGATACTGCGCAGCGTTTGCTTGCTGATGAAACACTATAAATGGAGGAGAACATTAAAGTGCCCTTAGTGTACTCTTTCAAGATTCATATAATGGGTTTGTATTCATTCAAGGTCATGAAACAATAGGTTTCTCTCAATATCTATTGCAGGATCAGTTCTGGTTGAGTTTAAGGATCTGTCACTAAAATCTTTGTGAACAAGAAAATAATAAACAGTCAAATTAAATTCATTCATTCATTTTCTTTTCGGCTTAGTCCCTTTGTTAATCTGGCATTGCCACAGTGGAATGAACCACCAACCTATCCAACATATGTTTTATGCAACAGATTGTTAAATTTAGAAGAGAAGCAGATCAGCTTGACTGTACAAGGGAAATTCCTCACACTGAAATATTTGCCGTTGGTACGCAGAGGGGTGATTTGCTCTCCGGTTGCAGGTGTGAGAGACGGCTGTGTGGTACTAGGCCGCATGTGAGTGCTCTGAGGCGGGGGAGGGGCTGACGGCATCACCCGCAGCTCGTTGAGAAGAGGAGGAATTGTACAGTATGCACACATTAGAACTAGGCGTGTGATGGTTCAATCTACTCACTGTTCGGTATGTTTCATGGTTTCAGTGTCACTGTTTCGGTATGGTATGTGCTATGCTAAAAAAATGCGTACAGAACAATTCAAAGAACAATAATCATATTTATTGAGTAACGAACACCTGACAATGCAACAGCTTCACACATATGACTGGAGATTTGCATTTTCCCGCATTAATTATAGAAAAGTAGGGCATTTTGAAAATTGTATGTTCAAATAAATTGCCTTACCTCTTACGGCCCAAGGTGTTTTTACATGCATTTTTTTATTTCTCTTTGCTATTTAGGCTTATTAGAACCTAATTACAATCAAAATCTAAGTATCATCTTTTGATACGATGTACTTTAAGAGAAAAATTATGTCCATATATGTGGACTCGTGGTGCGAATTTAAGTAAAACACTTTTTCCTTAATGTTCTTTAATGCATATTTAACAGAGAATTTTTTTTAACTTGCTTTGAATATCAGAGAGTAAAAACAATTTTTTTCCCCCATTTTAGATAATTAAAAATAGGGTTTGGGACATTTCATATGCTGCAAAACAGTTACAGGATGACACTGTATGTCTGTAACAAAATTGAAAGTATTTATAATAGCCACTTAAGAGCTAAAATGTGCTGTCTACCTATGTGGACACTTAATCCCTAGGAGGTTATGAAAAACAAAGAGAGAAAAAGCTTAAATTTCCCCCAATTCTATTTTACATCTGACTCAAAAGTCTGAATCAGTTATGCAGATAATAATGATGTCAATGCATCTTAATAATTGAGCACTTATAGAGTATTGATTACTTGTGTTTACATTATGCTTGAATTATCAAGGCAACAACGCATTTTTATTTATGATTTCTTTATGATTTTATTATGATTCCAGAGACCTCCATTTCACTTATCAGCACCATCGTACTTAATGTAACTTAAGCTAAGAGAAAGGGTTTGGCTCTTTTCTTTTAATGCGTCATACCGCCCTGTAGTGTTCGTTAAAAAAATGAAATGCAGCAATGCGTACCCCCGGCTACATAATTCGCGGTCTCTAGAAACATCCATGGGACTACGGTATTAGAATGAGCTTGTGTTGCTAAAATGTGCATAAAAATAGGTGGATGGAAACGTAGCTACCACACTTTTCAGTGAACTGAGCACCACACTTTTCAGTGATCTTTAGGCCATCACCAGCTTATCTGTTCATTTTAAGGGCCAAGACACACCAAGCCGACGGTCAGTCGTTCGGCTTCATTGGTCCATCGGTCTTCCTAGTTGGTTTGGTGTTAGCGTCAGAGCCTGTTGGCCTGATTCAGCATATAGAATCGGCATCGGACTGTCAGCTAAGGATAGCACTCTGATTGAGCAACGACTCAGAGCACGAGTGTAAAATAGTGAAGTGATGTAGCAAGTAAACAATTCAAGTCAAAAAGAAACACAGAGGCTCGCTGTAATTTCACTACGTTTCTCAAATATTAATTGATTGATATGGATTATCATATTAATGGACATACAGTGGGTGACGCTTCAAAATGACCATTACCACCAGATGTGGTGCTGCTGCGGGACTAAGAGGTTAAGAACATGTTTTTAGGTATAATAGCAGTTTGCAACTATGCTGCCAGGGGGCACAAAGGGATGGGATGCGAACGGGCAGAAATATACAGTAGCTGTAAATACCCTGCTACATGTAAATGAGGATAAAATAATGAAACAAAGCATTATATTTGCTTCATTAATTATTAAAACTTTACAAGCTTTTTTGCTGGAGTGATTCCCTCTGTGGTGACTGAACATAAGGGTACAAACGCTGCTTTATTTAAGCTTTGCATACACAATGGATGTTCAGGTTTTGCTGTTCTGAAGAACAAAGCAGATTACTGCCCCCCGTGGTATGGAAAGACCCATCCTCTTGCACCTTCGCAGAATGTATGCTCTTGAACCAGTCGGCTTTTGTCCATTTGGTGTGTTTGCACTCAGCTTTTTGGTCCAGACATGAGCCGACGTGAGGTGACAACACAGTAGGGTTTTGTCGATACTAGTTGTTGTTTGGAGTCAACTTGGTGGTTAAGTATTATCTATGTAAGTATGGCCCAAAGTATCATCGTACTCATCAATATTTGTCAAGGTTGCTTTAGTCTGCGAGTGCAAGTCTCAAGTCAGACGAATCCAAATCGACAAACAACTGAAGCCATTGATGTGTTCAGCAAAACATGTTTTGAATTAGCAAGTTGTTATTAAATGGTCCAAATAGCAAAGTAACTGTTTATTTCTTGACACTTAAACATAATAATAGTCATAATATATCAAATTATGACTATATATTTTTATGTTATTACTATTAATAACAGATGGCGTACCCCCTGGAGTATCATCAAGGCTCCCCTACTTTCAACCTCAAGCAACATGCTGAATTAAATCTAAAAAACAACATAGTATTTTCTTGAAAGACCAAGTTTGAAAAATCATTTTGTATTCATTTAGTTCTGTTGTTTACATTCTCAAATTTCAAACCATTGCAGTCACACATTTAAACGTGAATTTAACTTGCAAATAAGTCTATTACAGAATACACTGTGCTTTATATTCATATTTATGCTGTCCAAATTATGCTCAAAGGCTGTAAGTGTGAACTGTTTTCCTCAGCACTTATGAATTGTATTACAATAAATCTGCCATGCCTGTTTGTCTGAGCTGGAAATTCAATTTTGAGGAGTTTTGGTCTTTGACTTTTCAGCACCAGTCAATTCTGTTTGAACAAGCACCTAGACATGGGATTCGTTGTGCCATGCTGATTGCCTATTTACAATTACAATGGCCAACTGTGCCGGCAGATGGACCGAGCTGAAGTATGTTTGATTTGGAGTGAATTAAGCTACACCGAGTCTGTTTCTGATTTTGAGTTTCAGACAGCATTTTTACACATTCTGTGACTGCAGTCTCACTGTAATGAACAAATACAGGCCTTATTTTATATGCAAATGAGGCAAAAAATTATGATTTTAGTTTATTATTATTATTATTATTATTATTATTATTATTATTATTAGGGCCTAAGCACCAAAGGTGCATAGGCACTTATTGTAACTGTTCTGGTTCTTCTTCTTGTGATTCTTCTGGCTTCTTCCTCTTCTTCTTCCGCTCTGGGAGTTTATGGAACCCCCTTGAACTGTTTGCGGCATTTGCGCAAACTTTGGAAGAGGACAGTCTGATCTTCAACCACAACAAATTTGGACTCTATAACTCAAACTCTCTAGCGCCACCACTTGTCCAAAGTTGTCTAAATCCTTGGCTCAAGCGATTCAAATGCACCCTATGACGTCATTTTTCTGTCATGAAAATTGTTTGTAAAAACTATTTGGACAAACTCTTCCTAGGCTGTTTATCCGAATTCGGTGCTGACCAATATTTATTGAATTCAAGTTGATTAAACAAAGCATTTTCGATTAACTTGCGAACAAATTTAACGTATAGCTTGCAAAAATTGACTTAAGGTGTTATCTCCGTAATGCATTGATGTATTCACACCAAACTTGGTGTGTGTTATAACAACTATGATCTAAAGTTAGCTGCAGTGTTTCGGCGCTCTGCCCCCTAGTGGTCTGGAGATACACAAAATGGCTCTTTTGTTCAACCCTTGGTCCAAAATTCATGCCGAGTGGAATGCCTGATTTTTCCCAGGTCAGCCACTGTGAATTATGTCACAAATTCCTATATTTTACGGACACAAATTGTTATGAAACTGTGTCTGAGACTGTGCCTTGAAGGTGCTCAAAGTTTGTCATTTGTTTGTTTAGGTCAAATGTTATAATGATATTTCTAAAAATGCTAGTAAGTTTTGACGGTTTTTGCCTATTGTTATGATACTTGTTTTAATATATTCCTTGGGTTGACCTGAGAATATCCATACCAATTATGTCTTAATTAGCTGAACATCTAGCCTTCTAGCCTTAAGTCAAAAAACATGCTTTTTCAAGCTCCTCCTACATTGTGGCTTATTTGCACCAAATTTGCACCAAATCTTCAGACCTTGCTGACAAAATGTTATGGAATTTCTGTTTATAGGTGTAACGGTTTTGCATAATAGGTCCCCTTAAAGCATTCAAAAAACCTAATTTATTTAGAGTGAATCCTCTACATCGTTTCACTGTAAAGCTAGAAATCCTTCAATTGTGATTTAATGTAAATTATTGACCAACTACATGCTTAAAACATCTTCCTTTTGAGTTCCACAGAAGGCAGGTATCATATGGATTTGGGCCTACACTACAGTGAGTAAACGATGACAGCATGTTCATTTTATCCTGACCTATTCCTTGTAAATCCTGGGATTTTTCCACTGATCTTCAGCAGCAGGTGTGAACTGATATTGAGGTGTGATGCTGTAACCGTGTGCTTCAGCAGTCATTCGTGATGACAGGCTTGAAGGGGAATGTAAATTCTCAATATTAGGGGGCTGCATTAGGGCCGGGTTGATAAACAATATTATATCGAATTGCGATGAAGTTTGTCAATAACAATGATAAGCTCTGGACTTTTTTTTTTACTCTATATTGATCTAATGTGCAACAATGGGAATCTAAAAGTGTGTTGATGTTAGAGATGTATCGAATTTTAGGCCTATTAATGGACCCTCTAATGGACCCTTTTTGTGCCTTTAGTCGTTGTTGGGATACTCTTAAATCTGGAAGCATTAACAACTTATATCAAAATATAAAACTAATTTTGAGAGGAGCATGTGATATGATCAACTACAGCTGATCCTTACCGCTAATTATTAGCTAGCCTATCGGATCATTCCAAAATTACTATAAATATCCTGCCAAAACTTCTCCTTCTCCCTCCTCCTCAATTCTATGATCGGGCGACACGGTGGCTCAGTAGCTGGCTCTGCTACCTCGCTGCAAGAGTGCCAAAGGTTCAAGTTCTAATTGAGCCAGTTGATACTCTCAGCCAGTTTGCATGCTCTCCCCGTGTCCGTGTGGGTTTTCCCCAGGTACTCCGGTTTCCCCCCAGTCTAAAAACATGTACATAAACGACTTGTAATAACAGCCACAAGCACTTAATACATGCAAACTGAATCAATTAGAACCACCATATTAAACGAAGCAGGTAAAAAACGAACTGGGGGCTCTCGAGAACTACCTGATCTCGTATCCCTCCTAATGCTCATTGACCAGGCCTTGGGCTCATTTATCTCTGAGCTCAGGATTCTCTCCCGGGACAGCATGCCAAAACTGCTATCATAGTCGAGCATTATCTAAGTGTGAACTCTTGAAATATAAATCATAATTGTTCAATATGGAAAATAAATTTTGATATTGCACTTCTGCATGATTTTGGAAAAATCTGATATTGTGATATTTTATTTTTCTGCAATAAATATTGCAATATGAATACAGTTTCACAAGATGGTTTGAGTAGCACTATTTGATAGATTTCTGGGCAGTCTAACCGTATTCAAGTGGAGGAATTTAATAACCACAATAAAGCAAAATAAGAATTTTTTTTGCGTCTTGTTTCTTGGCCAAATATCTAAAAATTCTTTGCTCTATTAAAAATGTTGTTGTGTTTTCAAATTCAGAAGACGTCAAAATTAAGTGTTCTAATTATCTGCCACGCTGGGATAAGTACAAAAATCATGTTTTCTTTGAAATGTAAATATTTGACTATAAACAAGAACATATATATATATATATATATATATATATATATATATATATATATATATATATATATATATATATATATATATATATATATATATATATATATATATATATATATATATATAATTTTTTTTTTTTCACAAATCGTACATTGTAAAAAGTGTTTTTTTTTTTGTGTGTTTTTTTACTTAAAAAAAAAAAAGTGAGTTAACCTGTTGCCCTAAAATCGACAAGTTGACTTAACTTTAAAAAGTCAGTCAACCAATTGGAACTTGGAACTTTTAAGTTGATTAAACTTACGTTATATAAAAAGGCTTACTCAATGTTTTAAATAGTCAAATAATTGTTTTAAAAACAACAGGTTTACTCACTTATGTTAAGTCAAGTTAACTAATAATTTTTATAGTGTATAAATGCCATATATATACAGTATTAAATACAATTCTGTAGCTCCTGGTCAACTATAATTCACTCAATGTTGCATATCTTGCGATGTGACCTGTATTGTGAATGTACACATTGCGATATCAATGCTGAAACTAAACACTCACTGGCCACTTTATTGGGTATACTTTACTAGTACCAGGTTGGACCCTCCTTTGCCTTCCGAACAGCCTTAATCCTTCATGGCATAGATTCAACAGGGTTCTGGAAATATTCCTCAGAGATTTTGGTCCATATTGAACCTGAACCGTTGATACAAGGCAGGATGGATCTATGCTTTCATGTTGTTGACTCCAAATTCTGACCCTACAATCCGATTGTCGCAGCAGAAATTGAGACTCATCAGACCAGGCCACGTGTTTCCAGTCTTCTATTGTCCAATTTTGGTGAGCCTGTGTGAATTGTAGCCTCAGTTCCCTGTTCTTAGCTGACAGGAGTGGCACCAGGTGTGGTCTTCTGCTGCTGTAGATCGTCCACCTCAAGGTTGGACCTGTTGTGTGTTCAGAGATGTTCTTCTGCATACCTAGATTGTTACGAGTGGTTATTTGAGTTACTGTTGCTTTTCTATCAGCTGGGCCCAGTCTGGCCATTTCCCTCTGACCTCTGGCATTAACAAGGCATTTGCGCCCACAGAACTGCCGCTCACTGGATATTTTCTCTTTTTCAGATCATTCTTTGTAAACCCCAGAGATGGTTGTGTGTGAAATTCCCAGTAGATCAGCAGTTTCTGAAATACTCAGACCAGCCTGTCTGGCACCAACAACCATGCCACATTGAAAGTCACTTAAATCCCCTTTGTTCTCCATTCTGATGCTCGGTTTGAACTGCAGCAGATCGTCTCGAACATGTCTGCATGCCTAAATGCATTGAGTTGCTGCCATGTAATTTGGCTGATTAGAAATTTGCATTAATGAGCAGTTGGACAGGTGTATTTTATAATTTGGCCAGTGAGTGTATATTGTGCAGACCTACTCAATATCATTGCTCTCTGCTTGGCTTTTAACAGTTTATTCCTCAATTCTGTGGATAGAGACACTGCTGTTTATGTGAAAGCGTCCGTATCGCCTGCTAATCGTGTTATTAAGGCTGTGTTTAGGAGAGGACACAGAGCTCGCTGAACAGAGAAATCATAATCTGTGCTCCTGCGTGTCTGTAATGAGTTTGGCATTTTCAGCCTCATTTTATGATTTGAGCGCACGGTTCAAGGCAGCGAGAGAGTTTGGCAAGATGGAAAGTGCCTGTGATGTGCTGATAGTGTGTCAGCGTTAGTTAACCTTTTGGAGATTTCAAATATGCTCTTGACTTTTTCAGATTAGCATGCAGAATCACTGTTGTTGAGCCAAACACTTGTTGTCTGTGCGGATTAAAATACAGAATTTACATACATTTAACTGAAATTATTATTATTATTATTATTATTATTATTATTATTATTATTATTATTATTATTATTATTATTATTATTATGTGCCATTTAAATAATTATTGTTATTATTAATATTATGTCACTTCAAACTCATTATTATTATTATTATTATTATTGTTATTATTATTAATAATATTAATTATAAATCATTTAACTGCTATTGTTGTTGTTGAACTGTTATACACTTACTGGCCACCTTTATACACCTTTTTAGTACTGGTTTGTGGTCTCATGGCATAGTTTCAACAAGCTACTGGAAAATTCCTCAGAGATTTTGCTCCATATTGACATGATAGCATCACACAGTTGCTGCACAATTGGCTGCTCTTTCATGACGTGAAACTCCTGTTCCACCACATCCCAAAGGGGCTCTATTGGACTGGTGACTCTGGAGGCCATTTGAGTACAGTGAACTCATTGTCATGTTGAAGAAACCAGTCTGAGATGATTCGCGATTTCGTGCTTTATGACATGGTGCATTATCCTGCTGGAAGTAGCCATAAGAAGATGGGTACACTGTGGTCATAAAGAGATCAACATGGTCAGCAACAATTCTCAAGTAAGCTGTGGTGTTGACATGATCCTCAATTGGTACTAATGGGCCCAAAGTGTTCCAAGAAAATGCCCCCCACACCATTACACCACCACCACCAGCCTGAACCTTTGATACAAGGCAAGATGGATCCTTTAATGTTGTTGTCGCCAAATTCTGACCCTATCTGAATGTCTCAGCAGAAATCGAAACTCATCAGACCAGGCAACGTTTTTCCAATCTTCTATTGTCCAATTTTGGTGAGCCTGTGTGAATTGTAGCCTCAGCTTCCTGTTCTTAGCTGACAGGAGTGGCACCCGGTGTGGTCTTCTGCTGCTGTAGCCCATCCGCCTCAAGGTTGGACGTGTTGTGTGTTCAGAGATGCTCTTCTGCATACCTCGGTTGTAATGAGTGGTTATTTGAGTTACTGTTGCCTTTCTATCAGCTGAAACCAGTCTGGCCATTCTCCTCTGACCTCTGGCATCAACAAGACATTTTCGCCCACAGAACTGCCGCTCACTGGATATTTTCTCTTTTTCAGAACATTCTCTGTAAACCCTAGAGATGGTTGTGCATGAAAATCCCAGTAGATCAGCAGTTTCTGAAATACTCAGACCAGCCCGTACAACACAACCATGCCACGTTCAAAATCACCTGTATTCCCCATTCTGATGCTCGGTTTGAACTGCA